>NW_020648869.1:0-362 GCF_003573695.1 Papaver somniferum
TCCACGCATGGCCGCACAAAAACTAAAGCTATCATTTCTCTTCAATTTTTGAAACATCAGTCCAATATATTTTTCCACGTATTAAATTTTCACGTGTTAAACTTGGGTTTGTCGCCTCCCCACACCATTTCTCAGATCTCCACCACCGTCACCACCATCTTCCTCTTTTTTGTCCCATCATAGTTCATAACTTCAAATGAATCTTCAATGATTAACATGTATAATCCATACTGATATTAGTTGAATAATCAATTTTTATTTACAAATTCATCGAATTCGACTGAGAAGAACCGATTGAATCGATATCAGACGAATCACCACCACCATATTCTTGATTTTCAGTATCTCGATTACTCCTCATG
>NW_020648870.1:0-977 GCF_003573695.1 Papaver somniferum
TGCGGCTACCAAAACGAAGGCCTGCAACAATCAACAGCCACTTTTTAATCTAAGATGCAAATCCTAGCCGTCCAAGGTCGCCAATCAGCGCATGGTAACCTTTGGCCCAAAACCCTAGTTTTGGACACGCCAAACGGTGCCAAGGCATGCCATGCCACATGTGCCAATGGCATGCCAACCACCTTTCCGCCCCATACCATGCCGGCATTCCCCATGCGGTTACCAAAACGAAGGTGTGCGACGATCAACAACCACCCTTCCATCCTAGATGCAGATCCTAGCCGTCCAAGGTCGCCAAACAACGCATTGCAACCTTTGTCCCAAAACCCTAGTTTTTGCCACGCCAAGGCATGCCATCCCATATGTGCCAATGGCATGCCAACCACCTTGCGGCTACCAAAACGAAGGCCTGCAACAATCAACGGCCAATTTTTCATCTAAGATGCTTATCTTAGCCGTCCAAGGTTACCAACTAACACATGGCAATCTTAGGCCCTAGTTTGGTCGCGCCTAAACAAAGCCAAAACCCTAACTTTTGGCCGCGCCTAAACTGGGCCTTATTAAAGCCATACTGATCATACTTTCATGCCACTGGATACCAAACGAAAGGTTGCAATAATCAACGGCTACCTTCCTCTTAAGATGCAAAATCTCGACCGTTGAAGGTCACCACCGAGCCGGCAAGTCTCCCAAGTTCAACTTGCCAGACAACAACAACATGCTACATGTTTTCCACGAAAACACTCGAGACATAAACACATGTCACAAACTGGGGGATGCTCATTGGGTATTGGTTTGGCGGTTTACAGCGTGCGGCGTACACTACGGTCATTATAAGAAAGTGTCATAAGGATGAGGCGTTTAGTAAATACAGGGAGTAATGGTGAAACGCTTTCTTTTATGGAACATAAATTCCAAGCATTACCGGTTACCACCTCCTCCCATTTAATCACCCGTTGTCCATTTCTTAATGAGAC
>NW_020648871.1:0-977 GCF_003573695.1 Papaver somniferum
TGCGGCTACCAAAACGAAGGCCTGCAACAATCAACAGCCACTTTTTAATCTAAGATGCAAATCCTAGCCGTCCAAGGTCGCCAATCAGCGCATGGTAACCTTTGGCCCAAAACCCTAGTTTTGGACACGCCAAACGGTGCCAAGGCATGCCATGCCACATGTGCCAATGGCATGCCAACCACCTTTCCGCCCCATACCATGCCGGCATTCCCCATGCGGTTACCAAAACGAAGGTGTGCGACGATCAACAACCACCCTTCCATCCTAGATGCAGATCCTAGCCGTCCAAGGTCGCCAAACAACGCATTGCAACCTTTGTCCCAAAACCCTAGTTTTTGCCACGCCAAGGCATGCCATCCCATATGTGCCAATGGCATGCCAACCACCTTGCGGCTACCAAAACGAAGGCCTGCAACAATCAACGGCCACTTTTTCATCTAAGATGCATATCTTAGCCGTCCAAGGTTACCAACTAACACATGGCAATCTTAGGCCCTAGTTTGGTCGCGCCTAAACAAAGCCAAAACCCTAACTTTTGGCCGCGCCTAAACTGGGCCTTATTAAAGCCATACTGATCATACTTTCATGCCACTGGATACCAAACGAAAGGTTGCAATAATCAACGGCTACCTTCCTCTTAAGATGCAAAATCTCGACCGTTGAAGGTCACCACCGAGCCGGCAAGTCTCCCAAGTTCAACTTGCCAGACAACAACAACATGCTACATGTTTTCCACGAAAACACTCGAGACATAAACACATGTCACAAACTGGGGGATGCTCATTGGGTATTGGTTTGGCGGTTTACAGCGTGCGGCGTACACTACGGTCATTATAAGAAAGTGTCATAAGGATGAGGCGTTTAGTAAATACAGGGAGTAATGGTGAAACGCTTTCTTTTATGGAACATAAATTCCAAGCATTACCGGTTACCACCTCCTCCCATTTAATCACCCGTTGTCCATTTCTTAATGAGAC
>NW_020648872.1:0-5995 GCF_003573695.1 Papaver somniferum
GGGGGAAACTTTTGATGTTACTGATGACGCTTGTTCAACTCCAGATATGGTATCTTGGCCAGAATCAGTGTGTGTCTCGTACATGGGTGTTTCCACATCTTGGGATGACTTGGTAGCTTTTAGAGAATATAAAGAACATAATCTCCTCAGAAGATCCTACATCATTCAGAAATCCAAGCTAATGAGTGTATATTTTCCATTCCATTAACAGAACTCTAATATTATACCGCGACTGTGATAAGGTTTAATGAATTTATACTATACGTTGGTTATATATTGGATTTGTATCGAGGCAAGTATGTGAAATTCGTCTTGGGTTATGACTACTACTATACAGCATGATCCATGAACCAAATCATCCTTCAACCCTGGACACAGGTCCAAGTCAGGGTGGGTTAGGTATCAGTCAGATATCAGGTCAAAATTAAACAAACTACGCCATGTACAATGTCTGTCGTGGATAAATTGAACATAAACAATACTTCCATCTGGAATCTAATCTAGGCAAATCTGTTGTTAAAGATGTACACCATATCTATAACAATAAAAATCCAAAAGGAAATGCGATATGTGATAATCTTACTTGACGATTTCCTGCGGGCAAGTCGGCTTGCTCCACCCAAGCAATTGCATGATCAGTATCATTTAAAACCTTCCCAACAAGTGTTACAGAGATCTCCGCAACCTCCAAGTACTTTGCACTCTCCAGGACACAACGGCCATCAAATCCTTTTAAATAAGCCCCATTTGAGTTTTCCGCATTAGCAAGAACATACTGCTGACCCTCATCATCCATCAACCTCCACTTTCCAAGAAAGTCTTTGAGCAATTCAGGAAGGTCAGAAATTGATTCATCTGATATCAGAAAGCATGACCTGCCCAAAAACAATAAATGCATGCCCTGAAACAATTTCAGATCAACCAACTACCTATATGGGCAGATAATAATAATAACAAGGCAGAAGATAGCAAATATACAGATGCCAAAATTAGTTGCATCCAGAAGGAAGAGACCGATACCCGGTAAGAAGAACTTGAACCGGTATAGATGTTACTGAACCAAACAGAGCGTTCAGCTCATTCAAAATTTCCGATGTTCGGCAGAAATCAAAGGAAAAAAAAACGTGAAACTAATATCATTTCATAACTACTACTACATATCTGTGTGCATACGGGGTATGCCAATACCAGCAACAAAAAATTTAATAGCATTATGGTCTTGCTACTTATTTATAAATGTTCCTAAATTGCTATAGAATGAATAACCAAGATACATACCTTCCCAACTCTTTAAGAGATTGAACATATACCGGCCCAGCTGATTCCAACATGTCCACCAACTCAGTATCTTGTATTGTCTAGGAGTAATCAGCTTTGCATAGTCGTTGAACAACAGAAGAAGACAAAGTGATTTCCTCCTCAAACATACAACAAACAAGATAACTGCATAACAGCAAGTCAATTTAATTCAATCTCTATAAAGTGAACAAATCAAAAAAAAGAAAGAAAAGCAAGAGCAATTCCACAAACAATACTATGTTTTCAAACATGACACAGGTTTGTTCTCTGTCACCTTGGCTACATACATTTGTTTCTTGTAAGTTTAAACTGGTAGCTTAGACTTAGCTGTTTAGGCATTTCCCAAGGGACGATTACAGAAAATTGTCTTCAAATGGTGGATTCACTTAATCTACCGAAAGTGTACATATTAGTAGTAGTACATCTGTTGACTAGAACTAACACTGCCACACTGAGCAACACTTAAGGCCGGGGATCGCCTAAACCCCAAATTGCCCAGAACAAATTAAAACACCAAAAAAAAAATATGATCAAAATTGTTACCCCAAAAACTATCATACAAATTCTTTGAAAACAATCAATACACCGACGATTTTGACGGGTGAAACTGTTAAAAATAATATGATTAAGAACAAAGGGTTTCTCCAGTTACCTCTCCGATTTCTCGATTTCATCCCAAATTGCAGAATTTGTGAGCGACGCCATCATTCTCCTCCTCCTCTTCTTCTTTCTTCGCTGGACTTCCTTTTTCGCAGAATGGGGCGTTTTCCTAGGTTTGCGCGAGTTTTTAAGATTTTTGGACAAGAGCTCTCGAGTTCAATCCTCGTACTGCGCCTATTATTTATTCTTTTTTCTTTTTGCCTAGAGGGTGTCAACCACACCGGAAACCAGCAAACAAGCATCGAAGGCCAACATGCTGGCATTGCCATTTAAGAGAATGCCTCAAAACTATACTTCTGAAATTTCAGGTTGGGACAACAGTTCTTAACGATCGCGCGAATGGTAGATTAATGGTAAAAGAAATGGAACAAACAGATAGACAGGCAAATTCAATGTAATAAACATGAGAAATCTGTAACTACATACCAGACTCACCATTTTATTTAACTAAGAATATTACTCTTTTTTAAATTTTCCTTGTGTTGCCATTTATAGTCTTTTTTCAAATGATTGAAACAATGACGACTCTTGAGAGTCGTTTTTCAATCATTAACGACTCTTCAGGGTCGTCAATGAAACACTGACGATTCTAAAGGATCGTTTTGGAAATAATAACGACTCTTTAGGGTTGTCAATGAAACACTTCACCTTCATGACGATTTTTCATACAAATTTCGGCAAAAAAAAAAAGAAATTGCAAAAGAAAAAAGTTAAAATCAAATTAAGTAAGATTAACAACTAATCGACTCAGTTAACACTAATGATTTGGAATAATTCAGCTATTTTTAAAAAATGGGATAAGGGATAACCTCGATTACTATTTCATGACCTTTTTAATCCTGTAGCTAGGGGCGCTAATTATTTTCCGAGGACCCCAATTCAATTCAGCGGTGCTAACTCGGTGTCATAAAAAGAAAACAATGGAAACCCTCAAATACAACAATCTCCGGAACAAATTCACATAAAAGACGTGTCAGATACTGATGATGTGCAGTGGCAATTATGATGTGTGCTTCTCAGATAAAAGACATGACAAAGACAAATACAATATTCTAAGATCCGTGTGCAAGTCGGCAACAAAAAAATGTGTCTGATTCACTATCCAGCCTCATGGAAACTAAACCCATTTGGAAATCCTTTTGATGCCAATGGTTTATCAAACTTCCACTTGCAGGTGCAAGTCATGTACATAGTAAAAAAATAAATCGAATGTACATAGTAAAAATGTGACACACTTTCCAACTAATGGAAAAACGGACGAGACATTGAATCAATATTCACTGATGAAGCTTGTTTACTAACGAATCCTGAAATGATGAAAGACCAATACGAATAGTTCCTATTAGGAATACACATATCCCTTCAGTTAGGAGCATCAATTCCGTGACGGAAATGCAGATGGAGTGGCTTGAAAAAGAGAACCTTACCCTTTTAAAGTAGCTTGTTTCTTCCGAAGAACATAAAATATGAATAAGACAAATGAACCCCAGAGCACAATTTTTCCATGAGAAATGACCAACCGAGCATCGCCAAATTTCAGAGTGACAGTACGGAACCACCAGAAACAAGGTTCTACTCGTTTGCTTAGTTTTAAAATGGATTCTTTATTAACACTGTCCCTGCCATTAAGTGAGGGGGAAACTTTTGATGTTACTGATGACGCTTGTTCAACTCCAGATATGGTATCTTGGCCAGAATCAGTGTGTGTCTCGTACATGGGTGTTTCCACATCTTGGGATGACTTGGTAGCTTTTAGAGAATATAAAGAACATAATCTCCTCAGAAGATCCTACATCATTCAGAAATCCAAGCTAATGAGTGTATATTTTCCATTCCATTAACAGAACTCTAATATTATACCGCGACTGTGATAAGGTTTAATGAATTTATACTATACGTTGGTTATATATTGGATTTGTATCGAGGCAAGTATGTGAAATTCGTCTTGGGTTATGACTACTACTATACAGCATGATCCATGAACCAAATCATCCTTCAACCCTGGACACAGGTCCAAGTCAGGGTGGGTTAGGTATCAGTCAGATATCAGGTCAAAATTAAACAAACTACGCCATGTACAATGTCTGTCGTGGATAAATTGAACATAAACAATACTTCCATCTGGAATCTAATCTAGGCAAATCTGTTGTTAAAGATGTACACCATATCTATAACAATAAAAATCCAAAAGGAAATGCGATATGTGATAATCTTACTTGACGATTTCCTGCGGGCAAGTCGGCTTGCTCCACCCAAGCAATTGCATGATCAGTATCATTTAAAACCTTCCCAACAAGTGTTACAGAGATCTCCGCAACCTCCAAGTACTTTGCACTCTCCAGGACACAACGGCCATCAAATCCTTTTAAATAAGCCCCATTTGAGTTTTCCGCATTAGCAAGAACATACTGCTGACCCTCATCATCCATCAACCTCCACTTTCCAAGAAAGTCTTTGAGCAATTCAGGAAGGTCAGAAATTGATTCATCTGATATCAGAAAGCATGACCTGCCCAAAAACAATAAATGCATGCCCTGAAACAATTTCAGATCAACCAACTACCTATATGGGCAGATAATAATAATAACAAGGCAGAAGATAGCAAATATACAGATGCCAAAATTAGTTGCATCCAGAAGGAAGAGACCGATACCCGGTAAGAAGAACTTGAACCGGTATAGATGTTACTGAACCAAACAGAGCGTTCAGCTCATTCAAAATTTCCGATGTTCGGCAGAAATCAAAGGAAAAAAAAACGTGAAACTAATATCATTTCATAACTACTACTACATATCTGTGTGCATACGGGGTATGCCAATACCAGCAACAAAAAATTTAATAGCATTATGGTCTTGCTACTTATTTATAAATGTTCCTAAATTGCTATAGAATGAATAACCAAGATACATACCTTCCCAACTCTTTAAGAGATTGAACATATACCGGCCCAGCTGATTCCAACATGTCCACCAACTCAGTATCTTGTATTGTCTAGGAGTAATCAGCTTTGCATAGTCGTTGAACAACAGAAGAAGACAAAGTGATTTCCTCCTCAAACATACAACAAACAAGATAACTGCATAACAGCAAGTCAATTTAATTCAATCTCTATAAAGTGAACAAATCAAAAAAAAGAAAGAAAAGCAAGAGCAATTCCACAAACAATACTATGTTTTCAAACATGACACAGGTTTGTTCTCTGTCACCTTGGCTACATACATTTGTTTCTTGTAAGTTTAAACTGGTAGCTTAGACTTAGCTGTTTAGGCATTTCCCAAGGGACGATTACAGAAAATTGTCTTCAAATGGTGGATTCACTTAATCTACCGAAAGTGTACATATTAGTAGTAGTACATCTGTTGACTAGAACTAACACTGCCACACTGAGCAACACTTAAGGCCGGGGATCGCCTAAACCCCAAATTGCCCAGAACAAATTAAAACACCAAAAAAAAAATATGATCAAAATTGTTACCCCAAAAACTATCATACAAATTCTTTGAAAACAATCAATACACCGACGATTTTGACGGGTGAAACTGTTAAAAATAATATGATTAAGAACAAAGGGTTTCTCCAGTTACCTCTCCGATTTCTCGATTTCATCCCAAATTGCAGAATTTGTGAGCGACGCCATCATTCTCCTCCTCCTCTTCTTCTTTCTTCGCTGGACTTCCTTTTTCGCAGAATGGGGCGTTTTCCTAGGTTTGCGCGAGTTTTTAAGATTTTTGGACAAGAGCTCTCGAGTTCAATCCTCGTACTGCGCCTATTATTTATTCTTTTTTCTTTTTGCCTAGAGGGTGTCAACCACACCGGAAACCAGCAAACAAGCATCGAAGGCCAACATGCTGGCATTGCCATTTAAGAGAATGCCTCAAAACTATACTTCTGAAATTTCAGGTTGGGACAACAGTTCTTAACGATCGCGCGAATGGTAGATTAATGGTAAAAGAAATGGAACAAACAGATAGACAGGCAAATTCAATGTAATAAACATGAGAAATCTGTAACTACATACCAGACTCACCATTTTATT
>NW_020648873.1:0-1431 GCF_003573695.1 Papaver somniferum
GCGCATGCTAGTTTGGCCGAACGAAATTGCACCCTACACTCCTCATCTGGAGAGGTCGATCGTGTGGGACCCACATTAGGCCAGTGGTGAACACGCCAATACCTGTCTGGTGGTTATAGGTCTGATCTAAGCCATCCAATCATGCTGGTGAAGTTGGATGGTCGTGATCAATTTAAGACCTTTAGTGTAATTTCCTGCGACCCTTTGAACCTCACGACGACCGAACTTCGGGCAACTGTACGTGATTATGTGGATAGGTCAGGGTAGGATCGATTATGCAGGCATGAAGGGGGCCCTCCGGTGTGCAGGACAATGCTTGTCCAACCGTCCATGGGACGATCTACGCCGTCCAACTATGTCGGTGAAGTTGGAAGAACGTGATGAATTTGAGACTGCCGTAGGCGGCCTTTGTTCGTACGACTCCTCGAAGCCGCTCCATACCAGCCTGGACGTCCAACTTCAGGCTGGTGTTTGGTGGTAGTTTGGGAGGCATGGTAGGTATTCGACCAACCAGCGCATAAGCGGGCCCACTGGTGGTCATTAAGGTGGTAGCCTTCTCCTGCTGAGGATCGTCTAAGCTGGTTAAATCATGCGGCCAACTTGCGGGGTCGTGATTATTTCTGAGACTGAGATGGACAGTCCAGATGCTCGATCGGGCTAGTATAACACACCGAGAGATGTATACTCAATCGGGCTAGTATAACACACCGAGAGTTGTAGCCTGTACGGGTATTTCTTGCATGCCTCATTAGTGACACTTGGAGATTCGTGTTACTCTTCTAAGAGCAGCACTCAGTCGTCATGCCACACCAATAATGAGAGTTCAGCAGGAACAACACAGGAAATACAAGGCTGGTCATGCATTAATTGATAATGCTATAAATTCACAGAATACTGGGATTGTTTTCATATGCTCCATTCTAGGTGAATTAGGAAAATGAAGAAATATTCATCACTTTATTAATGGCTTTATCCTCTGTAGGATGTCAGCGTATAAATTCGGTTTTATAATTTTAGCCCTGAACTAAAATCCACCATCTACATTAAGTCCCCTGCCTAGCACATAATGGTTGCACTATTGTGGGGTTGGCATGAGATGGTGACGTATACGTGTGAGAAAGACGAGGTAAAGAAATCTTACCCGGAAGAATCTTTGACCGACCACTAGCAATTGTCCATGTGAACCGCCAATACAAGCATGATAATTTTTGGTGGGACAAGTTTCCTTCCTTGGGCGTTCGAATCAAAAGAGGAATCCTTTTTTTATTGGGATTCTCCAATTATTTGTCTATAAAAGGGACCGACCTCTTTTCTTTTCTCACATTTTTTTTTGTTTAGTCAGCTCCCGTCCACGGCCTTGCTGCCGCCCCCGCCGACGCTGCCGTTAACGCCGTCGGACTTGCTGTCGCCGCCGGACTTGCTGTTGCTGCC
>NW_020648874.1:0-1786 GCF_003573695.1 Papaver somniferum
GATTAGTCATGCGTGTAGACGGCGTGCCGGTGTACACTTCCGTACCTCGCTATCCCATGGATATGCGATTTAAGCCACTCAATTTGTCTGGTAAAGTTGAGTGGTCGAGATCAGTTTGCAATAGAAAACCGAGCGACCATGCCTAGTTTGGGCGCACGAATCGAGACACTAGCCATGGTTTGTCTTGGTCGGTCGGACATGGAGATATATGGGTCCACATTGATCATGTTGATACTCTCCGGACCTGCTTAGTCTATTCCTGGACCCTTCATCCAAGCTGGCGAAAACGGACGCCCGCGATCAATTTGCGACATATGCATGTCGCAAACCCTAATTAGGGTTTCCGGCCGGTTGCGCGCATGCTAGTTTGGCCGAACGAAATTGCACCCTACACTCCTCATCTGGAGAGGTCGATCGTGTGGGACCCACATTAGGCCAGTGGTGAACACGCCAATACCTGTCTGGTGGTTATAGGTCTGATCTAAGCCATCCAATCATGCTGGTGAAGTTGGATGGTCGTGATCAATTTAAGACCTTTAGTGTAATTTCCTGCGACCCTTTGAACCTCACGACGGCCGAACTTCGGGCAACTGTACGTGATTATGTGGCTAGGTCAGGGTAGGATCGATTATGCAGGCATGAAGGGGGCCCTCCGGTGTGCAGGACAATGCTTGTCCAACCGTCCATGGGACGATCTACGCCGTCCAACTATGTCGGTGAAGTTGGAAGAACGTGATGAATTTGAGACTGCCGTAGGCGGCCTTTGTTCGTACGACTCCTCGAAGCCGCTCCATACCAGCCTGGACGTCCAACTTCAGGCTGGTGTTTGGTGGTAGTTTGGGAGGCATGGTAGGTATTCGACCAACCAGCGCATAAGCGGGCCCACTGGTGGTCATTAAGGTGGTAGCCTTCTCCTGCTGAGGATCGTCTAAGCTGGTTAAATCATGCGGCCAACTTGCGGGGTCGTGATTATTTCTGAGACTGAGATGGACAGTCCAGATGCTCGATCGGGCTAGTATAACACACCGAGAGATGTATACTCAATCGGGCTAGTATAACACACCGAGAGTTGTAGCCTGTACGGGTATTTCTTGCATGCCTCATTAGTGACACTTGGAGATTCGTGTTACTCTTCTAAGAGCAGCACTCAGTCGTCATGCCACACCAATAATGAGAGTTCAGCAGGAACAACACAGGAAATACAAGGCTGGTCATGCATTAATTGATAATGCTATAAATTCACAGAATACTGGGATTGTTTTCATATGCTCCATTCTAGGTGAATTAGGAAAATGAAGAAATATTCATCACTTTATTAATGGCTTTATCCTCTGTAGGATGTCAGCGTATAAATTCGGTTTTATAATTTTAGCCCTGAACTAAAATCCACCATCTACATTAAGTCCCCTGCCTAGCACATAATGGTTGCACTATTGTGGGGTTGGCATGAGATGGTGACGTATACGTGTGAGAAAGACGAGGTAAAGAAATCTTACCCGGAAGAATCTTTGACCGACCACTAGCAATTGTCCATGTGAACCGCCAATACAAGCATGATAATTTTTGGTGGGACAAGTTTCCTTCCTTGGGCGTTCGAATCAAAAGAGGAATCCTTTTTTTATTGGGATTCTCCAATTATTTGTCTATAAAAGGGACCGACCTCTTTTCTTTTCTCACATTTTTTTTTGTTTAGTCAGCTCCCGTCCACGGCCTTGCTGCCGCCCCCGCCGACGCTGCCGTTAACGCCGTCGGACTTGCTGTCGCCGCCGGACTTGCTGTTGCTGCC
>NW_020648875.1:0-615 GCF_003573695.1 Papaver somniferum
CAAAAACATAATTCTGAGCATATTAAAACACTAATAATTTTGCGTTGATCCCGTGATCAACACTTAAATAATTATGCGCGGCTCAGACGCCATCATTTTAAATTAACATTTCCATCAAATGTGCAACATTTGCTCAGATGAGCACTATTTGCTTAAACCATGAATATTGGTTTAACTATCAATATTCAATAATTCATCAGATGATCAATACTTGCTTAGACGAGCAATATTTTCTCACACCAAAGAATATTATTTCGGCCATTAATATTCTACAATTCATCAGAGGAGCATTTGCTCAGATGAGCAATATTTGTTCAGACTAGCAATATTTGCTCAGACCATGAATATTGGTTAAACTATCAATATTTTCTCAAATGACCAACATTTTCTCATTCCATGAATATTGGTCCGGCTATCAATATTTAATAAATCATCATGTGAGCAATACTTGCTCAGTCCATGATATTGACTATTAATGTTCAGTAGTTTATCAAACGAGCAACATTTGCTCGTACAAGCAATATTTTATCAACTTAAAAATCACATAATATCTTCGTCTCAACAGACGTGTTCAACTCATGAGTCTCAGAACATTTGCAAATTATGTTCAACTCA
>NW_020648876.1:0-564 GCF_003573695.1 Papaver somniferum
ACGCCCCACACTCCTGTCCTTAATTTTATATTATTTTTTATGGATTTATGGAAGTACCATGAAACCGAGGAGTTTCCTCGAGACGAAGGAGATTTGATAAAATGAGAGGATTTTCATCAAATCATGGTAAATAATAAAATGCATTAAAAATATAAAACTGGCGTGGGATTGACCACGACACTCGGTCGGTCGTGTGTCCGTGCTCCCGGCATCCTGGTCAATATTTTTAATTATTTATTATTTTCTTCTCTGTTTTGCATAGGTTCATCGTTTTGTTGTATTTTTGAAATACTCGTTCATGCGGTGACTGTTAGTGTATCATCGTTGAATACACCTTCACCATTCGAATCGGGGTTTACTTAGAGGTAGCTCAGACACCCGGTTGTTGATTATTTATTACTAATTGTGGAATTCAGTGGAGAATAATTCACAAAACTGAGTAATAAGATGTTTATTATTAATTCATAGGATCAGCTGAGGATTCGACTACGAATTCAGAATAATAAAGTGAGCATTACCATTCTATGGGATCGTAGATTCGACCATAGAATCGGAGTAATTAAG
>NW_020648877.1:0-535 GCF_003573695.1 Papaver somniferum
AAAAAAAAAAAAAGTGTGGGAGACCTACAGATTCGCCTTCAGAGCGAACATAGGAGGATTCAACGCCACTATTGGAAGAATTACTCTCGTCATCACTAGCCCCTGAGCTTTCATCCTTCTCGACTTCCCCATCGACAGGCTCAACGCCGCCACCCTCTGTCTCAGGAAGGGACGTTTTCTGGCTATTGGCGAGTTTAGTAAAAACGTTCGTACTATTGAGACCCTGGACGAGACGCAAGAACAGATAATCAGAATGGAAACGAAGACACACGCGATCTAACCAAAGTCAAGAAGAAAATCATACATACTCGCATGTTGGATGAACTAAAAGACGGTAGAGCTATGAAGTCTGACTGGAAACCGCCTGCACGATTTTTAGACCTTCGCTCCTTCGCCTGGGGACTATCTGCACTCGGGCTAACATATTTTCGATTGGGCGAAGAAGGATCTCTCAGCAGTGGATGCTCCGCCAAAACCGCAAGAGAACGCTTACCATGACGATTTTCCACCACGTCATTCACAAACCCACGAAAAG
>NW_020648878.1:0-535 GCF_003573695.1 Papaver somniferum
AAAAAAAAAAAAAGTGTGGGAGACCTACAGATTCGCCTTCAGAGCGAACATAGGAGGATTCAACGCCACTATTGGAAGAATTACTCTCGTCATCACTAGCCCCTGAGCTTTCATCCTTCTCGACTTCCCCATCGACAGGCTCAACGCCGCCACCCTCTGTCTCAGGAAGGGACGTTTTCTGGCTATTGGCGAGTTTAGTAAAAACGTTCGTACTATTGAGACCCTGGACGAGACGCAAGAACAGATAATCAGAATGGAAACGAAGACACAGGCGATCTAACCAAAGTCAAGAAGAAAATCATACATACCCGCATGTTGGATGAACTAAAAGACGGTAGAGCTATGAAGTCTGACTGGAAACCGCCTGCACGGTTTTTAGACCTTCGCTCCTTCGCCTGGGGACTATCTGCACTCGGGCTAACATATTTTCGATTGGGCGAAGAAGGATCTCTCAGCAGTGGATGCTCCGCCAAAACCGCAAGAGAACGCTTACCATGACGATTTTCCACCACGTCATTCACAAACCCACGAAAAG
>NW_020648879.1:0-469 GCF_003573695.1 Papaver somniferum
TTTTAAGCAATTTCAAAGGTCATGATGACTTCTGGGAGTTGAAACAAGCCGCCTTGTAACGCCGGTGAGGCCTTGGGTATCAAAGCTCCATTCAGCTTCCCTCGCCTCAGTTTCATCTCACATTAGCTCGGATTGATCCATAGGGGTTGCTCAAACTGTAACGAATTCCCCTTCGAGAGATAGAATCTAGTCTAGAAACAATCTAAGTGGAGCCATCATGCTTTTTGTTTGCTAGAAATATTAGGTTTGCTTTGGTGAAGTTGAGTCGGCCTTGTTTGTGATTGTATAGAATTCCCTTGCAATTAAGAATGTCAAACTGGTGTAATAGAAGCCAATATAATGAGTATCGACCTGAAGTTGATTATGGACATCATCAATTTTATGACCATAATGTGAATAGTGGTTGGGAACACCAATCTTTTCAAGGTTATGGATCGTATCATAGTGAGCCCAACTACTATCCACACGC
>NW_020648880.1:0-487 GCF_003573695.1 Papaver somniferum
ATTTGTGAATGAATGAATGAGAATCCATGTGTATACACGAAAAACTTAGTCGAAATTCGTCGTCAGAAAATTCAGAACTCAGTTTTTTAGCAAAAACGCCGTAAAACCCTTATCTGGAGTCGGATTTTCATGATCTGCATATGCATATTCAAGCCCGGAAAATTTCCAAGATTTAGAAAAGAAGATTTTTAAGTTTTGAGAACGTTCAGGGCCTGAAAAAGGCGAAATAGTAAACTTCCAGGAGACTTTCAGAACTTTTCAGATGGTATGTTGCTCAATGTTTTAGCCACATCTCCTCGATCGTTCATCGGATGAAATTTTGACATGTTGTAGAGGACATCCATACGAAAGAAATGGTATATAACCCATCTTCAGATTCCTTTTATATTGCTCCCAGTTTGTCTTCTAGTACAGGGCAGAGTACAGTTTCTTCAGACGAGGTTACCGTAAAACGTATCTTCATGACTTTCATGCTATTTGCTCGTGT
>NW_020648881.1:0-514 GCF_003573695.1 Papaver somniferum
GGCGTTACCATCGCCCAGGGAGGTGTCCTGCCTAACATCCAGGCTGTGCTCCTGCCCAAGAAGACCGAAAAGAAGGCCTAAGTACGCCTCCTTTGACGGCAACCTCGTTCAATCGAGTACCAAAAAGGTCCTTTTAAGGACCAACAAAACTGTCTTAAAGGACATCCTACAACAAAGACTTACACTATCCCTCCCTACCCCCCTCTCACTATACCCTAGCCGGTCACCCTCCGTCGATTTGGGCTCTTTACCTTTCGATTTGGCCGAGTTAAGCATTTTCGTTTGCGCTTAAGCACGCTTAAGGTCACCCATCGCTTAACGCGACTTATCTCGACGCCCGTGTGCGACACGGACTTCTCGGCGGCCCCGTTGCGTAGTACTCGTCGCACTCTACGACTTTTATTTCGCACGTCAGTCGCTCCGACGTCGCGTTCGTGAGTTAAGCGGCGTTAAGCAAGTTGAGCACGCTAAGCGCGGAGCGGCGAGCGCCTGCAATCGGGCGGTTAGGCCTCCC
>NW_020648882.1:0-772 GCF_003573695.1 Papaver somniferum
TACCAATTAACTTCGGACTGGACTATAGTTGAACCCCTATCAGTCTCCCACTGATACAAGGTACAGTTGCACCCCTACGCCTCTGATCCCAGCAGGATACTACGCACTTGATTCCCTTTGCTGATCTCACCCACAACAAAGAGTTGCTACGACCCAAAATCGCAGGCTTTGATAATAAACAAATCTGTATCACACAGAAAAGTTTATTCAAAGGATAAATCTGTCTCCCACAGATAAACCCTAGTTTGTTCTGTTTTTTGATATAATCAAGGTAGCACAGGAACCAATTGATTAATCTGGTCTTATATTCCCGAAGAACAACCTAGATAAATCAATCACCTCTCAATACTCAATTCCTGAATACACAAGAAGAATATCGAGGATTCACGAAGAGTGAGACGAAGAACGTTCGTGAATTCTTTATCTTACCTATCGGAGAACTCAAACGTTCTCAAGCCAATCAAAAACGATTGTACTTGCACAATAGAAAAGTAAGATCAAATCATACAACTATGATAAAGTAGTATCGGTCTGGTTTCACAATCCCAATGAAGTCTTTAAGTCGTTAACCCGAATTTATAGAATAAACTCGAGGGTTAATGGAGATCGACTCTAGCGAGAGCACTAGTATCACACGAGAAAGGTGTGTGGGGATTAAGTTTCTCTCTAGCTAGATGTCTCATTTATATAGCCTTTCAAATCAGGGTTTTTACTTAGATATTAAGTAAACTCTATTCACCATTAGATGATACCTGATTTAGATCCAAGCCAA
>NW_020648883.1:0-945 GCF_003573695.1 Papaver somniferum
AAAAAAATAGTTCTGCCAAGCAAAAGGATGGAATTGCATTTTGGAGGAAGTGATTTTTTTCTGGCCAACTAAAATGACGCTCAGAGTGTGATTTATGGGCAAACTGGACTTATAATTCCCCCTGCCTTGTGGGGTTTGGTTAGTAATGTTTGATAGCAGTAGATGCTTCACAGCAAACGGCACCAAACCAAATGCAGATTGTTTGGCATCCGAATGGCTCAAATTTTTGAGCTACACAGCTTACAATCGGTACATAGTTGAGAATGATTTTACAGTCGAGAGATAATTTCATTCTAAATTAAGCATAATTTCATTCCCGCCAAGACTATAAAACCAAAACAATAAAACTCATTAAGGAGAGAGAGAGACGCATCGTCGGTCTAACTCACATTTATAGTTGTCATTTTTCTAAATCCCAAACCCTAACAAGCTTGAGAGGTGTAGAGGCCCATATTCAGCCCACAGGACGTCTTGGTAGATCTGTTCCAGTGACACTGACAAGTGATCACAACCCACCTCTGGGCGCCATGTTAGAATTCCTAGCTCCAGGGAACCAAATTAGGAATTGCATTTTATAGGAAATTTCCGGCAAACCAAAAGCACTCACAGAATTTGGGTTATGGGCAAATTGGACTTACAATTTCACCTGCCTTGTTAGTATTCCTTGAATGTTGGATAGTAGTAGCAGATGCTTCACAGCAAACCGCATCAAATGCAGGTTCTTCTGCATCCGAATGGCTCAAATGTTTGTGCTGCACAACTTAAAATGGCTATACAGTTTAAAATGATTCACAGTCAATAAATAATTTCATTCTAAATTAAGCATACATCCGAAAGAAAAAAAAAGTTGTCAGCCAGTCAAGGAAAATGTTGCTGGGTATGCACAATCGGAAACAACTTAATTTCTTCAAAGAGTGATTTTCTTCTTCTTATTTTTTTTTTTTT
>NW_020648884.1:0-701 GCF_003573695.1 Papaver somniferum
ACGCCTCTGGAAGGGATAAAAAATCAGAATCTGTTAACATATAGGGTTTTTTCCCCTTGACTAAATCATCAAACGTAGCCTTATGAACCCCATTAGATTTCATGGAAGAAACAGGGTTTTCCCCCATCCTAAATCACCAAAAGATGATCAAGGATGAAGGAAAAAATTGAAACCCTAAGAAAAAAAATGCCAAAAAAATTTTGGAGAGAAAAAATCGCACATGAGAGAGAAAAAATTACTAAATCGAAAAATGCTGGTTCTTCAATGCTTTTTTCGCAATCACAAGTAATTGTTCTTGGAAACAACTTACTTTGGTATTCAATTTACAAACACATTTGTAAATTTGGCGAAGAAGCTTCGTAGAAGAATCACTCGAGCCATAAGTTGTGTCACACCTTTGCCTCTTACAAGCATATTCCTTTATTCGATTGAAAGTACACGGCTGAACAAACTTGGGGGTTCCAATGGAGTTCCCAATGGGTTCAATGGAGAAGTTGCGACAAATTCGCTCAATCAAGCATGGATAGCCTAACTTCTTGTCAACGGAAGTCATACCTAACATTTGAAAAATAATGAAACCACAAATGTCAAGACCTTTGGTTTCCATCACAAGGTAATAGACCAATTCCGCAAACTCACGACTCCAACGAGAGTTCTCAACCGTGGAAGGACAAAGGTTAGAAATACCCAATTTTCCAAAA
>NW_020648885.1:0-969 GCF_003573695.1 Papaver somniferum
ACGCGCCATTGGCACATGCCATGCAACCCTTGCAACCTAGCATGCCAAGTCGTGCAACTTAGGGCCAAATCCGCCACACGCGCCATTCGCACATGTCGTACAACACTTGCACTTTGGCATTTCCACTTGCACCCGACGTGCAACCTAGGGCCAAGGCATACCAAACATGCCACTGGCACATGCCGTGCAACTCTTGCACTTTGGCACTTCCACTTGCACCCGACGTGTAACCCAGGGCCGAGGCATGCCACACATGCCGTGCAACCCTTGCACTTTGGCATGCCGCGCCTACATCAAAGGCCACGATTCCTCTTATACAAAACTTCGACCGTCGAAGGTCGCCACTGAGCCGGCAATTCTCTCAAGCTCAACTTATCAAACACCAGCGACATGCTACATGTTTTCCACGAAAACACTCGAGACATCAAAACGTATGTCACAAAATGGGGGATGCTCATTAGGGTTTTGGTTTGGAGGTCTACAGCGTGCGGCATACACAAATGCCCGTTTCAAGAAGGTGTAATAGGAATAAAACGGTTAGTAAATGCAGGAAGTAATGGTGAAACGCTCTTTCATTATTGAACATCAATTCCATCAAATTCCATCAATACCATGTGTTACCACCTCTTCCCATTTAACTCATCTGTTTCTTTTCTTACGAGGCCAGAGTACGTTTCACTTGGACTTGTATAAATAGTTTTTACCTATTTCCACCAAAACACAAGTTTTTGGTCAGGGAGAAATACAACACTCAGAAAGGAAACTCTTGCTAGCCTTCTCAAAGATTTCATCTTCTGATACAAGTCAAGTACTACTCTTCCATAATTGCTCTGGTCTCAACACTCTCTTCGCTTCCCTCCCTAAACCAGCCCTTCTCCTCCTCTTTGTGACCGAAGCAAATCCGGAACGGCCATTTCTTGGTTTAGGCCAGATTTGTATAGATTGATCTCTCGAATCTAAAGTACTCCC
>NW_020648886.1:0-546 GCF_003573695.1 Papaver somniferum
TTGCGAGCGGAACGAACGGGACGCGCTTTGGAAGAAGCGATTTGTTATAGAGCCGTCTTATTGGGAATAACGAGGGCGTCTCTGAATACTCAAAGTTTCATATCCGAGGCGAGTTTTCAAGAAACTGCTCGAGTTTTAGCAAAAGCCTCTCTATGAGGTCGTATCGATTGGTTGAAAGGTCTGAAGGAGAACGTTGTTCTGAGGGGATGATACCTGTTGGTACCGGATTCAAAGGATTAGTGTATCATTCAAGGCAACACAGCAATATCCCTTTTGAAATAAAAAAGAATAACCTATTCCGAGGGGGATTTAGAGATATTTTGTTCCAACACAAAGAATTATTTGATTCTTACATCCCAAAGAATATCCACGATCCATCAGAACAATTATTTACGGGATTTAATGATTCCTAAGAGCAGATTCATCCTTTTACCTTAACTTTAAACTATCTGGTCTAAAGATAATAATGAATAGAAAGGAATTTATGGCTTGGCCTGTGTATCAAGGGTCAATCTCTGGTAAAAGGTTCCATCGGAACAATTATTT
>NW_020648887.1:0-355 GCF_003573695.1 Papaver somniferum
AAACCATCAAATTTTTGGCGCCGCCGACGCGGACCTGTGTTTAGTTAGCATTTTTTTTTTAGATTTTTTTTATTATTTTTGTTCTTCTTTACGTTTTTTGGGTTTTTCTTGTTTCCTTGCAGATTTTTGAAGATTGGAGCGAAAGACAATTTTGCCAAAGCTTGTGGTTATTTACTTAAAGTTTGGGACCGAAAAGCAAAGCTAAAGGAGCGAAAGAAGAAGATTTTCTTTATTTTGTAAAAGATAGAAAAAAAAAGAGTGACATTTTTATTTTTGTAATTTTTTTTTTATTAGACTTTCTTTTCTTTTCTTTTGTATTTTTTTTATGGACTTTGGACATTAATGTTGGGACATT
>NW_020648888.1:0-456 GCF_003573695.1 Papaver somniferum
ACGCGGAGACGTGGCTGGCATGACATGCCATTGGCACAGTGGTGCGGCTGGCATGATTGGCATGCCTTGGCGCGCAAACGTGCCTGGAATAGCATGTCATTGGCGCGCAAACATGCCTGACATGGCATGCCATTGGCAGAGTGGTGCGGCTGGCATTCCTTGGCGCGAAAACGTGGCTGGCATGGCATGTCATTGGCACAGTGGTGCGGCTGGCATGGTTGGAATGCCTTGGCGCGGAGACGTGGCTGGCATGGTGTGCCATTGGCACAGTGGTGCGGCTGGCATGGTTGGCATTCCTTGGCACGGAGACGTGGCTGGCATGGCATGTCATTGGCACAATGGTGCGGTAGGCATGGTTGGCATGCCTTGGCGCAAACGTGCCTGGCATGGCATGCCATTGGCGCGCAAACGTTCCTGGCATGGCATGCCATTGGCAGAGTAGTGCGGCTGGCATGC
>NW_020648889.1:0-613 GCF_003573695.1 Papaver somniferum
ATAACGCTCTTCTCACTGACTTCTGCCCAACACAATGGTGTTCTACACGGTCTACCATATAAGGCTTCAAACGGTGCCATTCCGATGCTAGACTGGTAGCTATTATTGTAGGCAAACTCAATGAGTGGTAGTTGTTCACTCCAACTCCCTTTAAAATCCAAGGCACATGCTCTAAGCATGTCTTCCAACACTTGGATTGTTCTCTCTGATTGTCCATCTGTTTGGGGGTGAAACGCGGTGCTCATATTCAACTTAGTTCCAAAGGCCGACTGGAACTCTTTCCAGAATCTAGATGCGAACAAGGGATCTCTGTCTGAAACAATCGACATAGGGATACCATGTAGCTTTACGATCTCTCGAATGTACAAGTTACTCAAACTAGTAACATTGTCTGACTGCTTCACGGGAATAAAATGAGATGATTTCGTAAGTCGATCGATGATCACCCATACACTATCTCTGCCCTGCTGAGCTTTAGGCAACCCTCTAACGAAATCCATAGCAATGGAATCCCATTTCCATTCTGCAACTGATAATGGTTGGAGTAGTCCTGCTGGTCGTTGATGCTCGGCCTTCACCCTTTGACAAGTAAGGCATCTTGAAACAAACAAAG
>NW_020648890.1:0-444 GCF_003573695.1 Papaver somniferum
TAATTCTCTCTTTTTCTTTTCGTGCAAGCCACGACAATAATCTCTTCTGCCGACTTCCTTAATCGTTTCTGAGACTTCCAAACCATCCTAAACTCTTCCTTAGATAGAATACTACCTTAGGAAACAATATCACGCGTTTAGTCTCCCTGGAATTCCTAAAATAATTCCACAAAGTTTTCGTGCAAAACTCAAACTATGTTTCCTTTTTCCGGCTTATCCATCCCAATTCGATTGATTCCAGCGCACATACCAGGCCTTATCACGTCTATCCCAGCAAATTTCAGTGATTGAATCTCACTAAAACATCTTCGAAATCCAATCGAAAGTTTGGTTCTTCGCTGGTTATTTCTTCCCGCCTTTTTCTGAATTTAAACGAAGAAGATGACCTCCCCCTATCCTGTGCTGGTATCCCTTTAGCATC
This sequence comes from Papaver somniferum, assembly GCF_003573695.1. NCBI lineage: Eukaryota > Viridiplantae > Streptophyta > Magnoliopsida > Ranunculales > Papaveraceae > Papaver > Papaver somniferum. Next base: position 422 of record NW_020648890.1, read on the forward strand.
TGCCTGGAAATGGATGCCCCTTA
>NW_020648891.1:0-528 GCF_003573695.1 Papaver somniferum
CTTTACTGGTCAAAAAATAGAGATGTGGACTTGTTTTCAATTGCCGTCGATGGTGTAATTTGATCAACCACTGATCCTTTTCAATCAAGGATTGCCAAGATTTGCATACGCGTTTGAAACGCACAAGCGATTTCAATGGAAGTCTGCTTAGTATCTCACATAGTATTTGATCATCAATGCAGCTAGTAGTAGTACCCTTCATCTTTTTCATGGTGGACGAAAAAGAAAAAGCTTGGCGGGGAAAAACTCTATGGACCGAGTTTGAAACTATCGATATTTCCTTTCTTTTATAGGCACAAACTTTCTTGCAAACTAAGAAAATAATCATGATGGGATTGGGACAATCCGTGTTTGGATACACTTCAGAAAAAGTTTTTCGACTTCTAGAAACAAAAAGAAAATCAACTTTTTTGTGATGGAAAATACTTTTACTTCTGACTTTTACTTTTTAACTTGAGCTTCTGGAAAAGCATAAGCACTTTTACTTCTCATTCCCAAACGCGCCATAAAACAATTAATTAGGAAACA
>NW_020648892.1:0-746 GCF_003573695.1 Papaver somniferum
GAAATACCTCCAACTCATTCACAATTCTCGTAAAGTCCGGACAGCTAGCTAGATTTCGACCTCAGTTCTTAGCCTGAGAAACTATCTCTTGGTGATTAGTAGTCATGACTTCAGATCTTTCTTTACACATGTGTAGATACACTTTACACTCTTATCACATGTCTTTTTTTGTTATCAGTGCTAGGATTGTGCCTTCGATAGCTAGATTGACATCTCCATTTTGCTGTGAGCTTAAACTGTTTTGCACATGTCACATTTGATGGAATCTGAGCTTATATTTTGACCTAGAACTTTGTAGGTACGTTCTAAGCAAACCTTCACGAGACTTCAACTCGTCCACTAGGGACACTTAGTGGTTTAAAAGGCTTAGTGCATACGCTAAATGCATTCGAGAGACCAGCGACAGTGGTATAGTTAGGATTTCCTTAGTTTTGTTTTACTTGAGGACAAGTAAAATTCAGGTTTGGGGGTATTTGATGAGTGCCAAATATTGTATATTTCTGCATCCTTTTTATTGGCATTTAACTCATCTTTTATGCATTAATTCTACATTTTATCCCATATTCTGTATTTTCATTGTTTTCAAGAATAAATGCTTTTATTAATTAATTTTGCATTTTTAGGTAATAAATAAAGTCTGTATGAATTGCGGAGCGGAATATAGCAGAAAAGTAGTGAAAAGCCGGGAGAAATCACGCAAGGAAGCCGCGAAGAATGGTGCGCACAACCTCATTTTCTACACACAA
>NW_020648893.1:0-306 GCF_003573695.1 Papaver somniferum
ACGCTAGAAACTGTTTAAAACATCTAATAATATACTAAAACTGGTAAATTTAAGAGGATGGTTCAAAAGAATACACAGAAGTATAGGAGACTGCTTAGTATCAGAGTAGGCTTGTTATCAATAACTCGTAGTCCTCTAAAAGTAAAGAATTAATAGATGTCACCTGGAACACTAGAAACTGTTTAAAACATCTAATAATATACAAAAAATGGTAAATTTAAGAGGATGGTTCAAAATAATACATAGAAGTATAGGTTACTGGTTAATTTCATAGTAGGCTTGTTATCAATAACTCATTGTCCTCTA
>NW_020648894.1:0-938 GCF_003573695.1 Papaver somniferum
GGGAACAAGCTCTTTGTTTAGCGTCAGCTTACAAAAAATAATAGAAACATCAAGACCTATTATTGAATTATTTAGAATGTGGGAACAACAGATAATTGCATTCAACCAACAACTTAAACAAAACAATACCGACAAAACAATATATAAAATAAAAACAAGCTAAAATCTAAACTGAAACTCCTCTCTCTTCTCTTCTCCAGTTGAGTTTCTCTCGCTACAGGGATGGAGCTAGGATTTTTTCGAAAGGGGGCAAAGCTAATTAATTTTTCTACTTATCAACCATTAGAGCAAAAAAATCAAAGCAAAAGTTTCAAAGAGTATGAGAATGTATGTTAAACTTCTTAGCATTTTTTTTTTAATATTGCTAAGAAATTAGAGCGTGCATAATTAAAACAACAAGAACAAATAGAGAGGTTCACACTACCATTAAACTATTGAAGCACACAACTAAATGATGTATTAAAGATACTAACAATCAAGAAATCAATCAGTATTTCCCCTAAACCATTTCTCATTCAATTTTAGAATTTTAAAGAACTTATATTTCATAGAATTTAAGAAAATATTAATCTTAATCAAAAACTATAAAATATTTTAATAATCAATCAAGCAACTAACCAACTATAGTAAATAAACCAACTTCGGATTTCAAATATGAGAAATTAATCTTCTTCACAAAGTCAATATCAAATTTCTAACTCAAATATTAGAGTTTCTTTAGTAATAATGAAATTACAATAAATAATTGGAGTTATAAAAAGAAGTAGGAAAAAATACCTTCAATCATTATCCCTTGATTAATCATACTGTGAAGATGATGAAATTTTTATGATGGTATATGTTTCTATTTTGATTTTTTTCTTTTGAAGCATATTTTGTTTTGTTTTCCACACTCTATTTCTTTATTCTTTTGGGTAACACAATCCCAAAAACAAACA
>NW_020648895.1:0-557 GCF_003573695.1 Papaver somniferum
AGGACGCTATGTAGCCGTTATTCACAGACCGATTCACGTCAGAGCAATTCTCAAATTGATTGAAACTTTTCATGACTTTCGTCACTAGGTGAAGATAAACTTGATCAAAGCGAAACGCTTTACCAACACATGATTTCGAGATAAAAGATAATCAATGAATGCGCAGATCGAAATGTCAAATGTGTATGATCTAGTCTACATAGCATACGACTTTTGTCTCATAAGAAGTAGGAGATAGAAGAGATAGACTTTTGAATGATAGATAAGTTCAAGTCTCCACGTACCTTTTTGTTGATGAAGTTCCACGGTTCCTTGTATAGATCTTCGTCGTTGTATGATGAATCGCCATGAAGTCCTTGAGCTCAACTACACTTTCTATCCTAGTTCGAGACTTAGCTATGTAGGCTAGAAATCAAGACTTATAGTTTTGATCACTAACATTGACAAACATGCTTGAGATAGAAACGCATGCGAGGTTGACCGAGCTATGCTCTAACAATCTCCCCCTTTGTCAATTTTAGTGACAAAACTATTAATACATATGGAATACAAAAAAG
>NW_020648896.1:0-753 GCF_003573695.1 Papaver somniferum
ACGCTCCAACCGTCGTTAACAAATGAAATTCATCGAACTCATACTTTGAGATGAGCTCATAAGTAATATCATCCTCAGGGGCAAAGAAACGAACCCCGAAGGCTTGAAGCTCATGCTTTTCCTTGAAAATTTCGAGATCAATATGCTTGAAGGTTACTTTTTTCTTACTAACCGAAACACTGCGTATCAAGGGGGCAGCCTCATCCTCCTCGGCGGGGCCGGGTGAACTAATGAATGCTTCAGAAGCTTTTCTCTTCACAGGAGGATTCTTTGAAGATTCAGCCCTCAGAACTACACCCTTCGTATTCTTCCCTTTAAAAATTGGAGGGGACGGCAGATGATGCTCGGGCACTACAGAACGTAGTGGAGGAACATCAAAAGCAACAGCACGAGGCGGATCCTGCGTACTCCTAATATCATCACGAGCACGAGACGCTGCGCGATCGAAGACTCTTCTGGACACAGAAGGATTTGTTGGAGGAATCTCTTCCCTAGAAGAAGAGGCCTTCGCTCCAGAAGAAACTCGACTTCGACGAACATCATCTTGAGACTCTCTACGCGGAGGAGATTTCGATAGGCCAGAACCAGGAGTCTGATAAGGAAGCCGCGGACGGTCAGACATGGCTGCGAAAAGATTAAAATCAAGAACAAGTTACACACATTCAAAAACATTACCAAAGATCAAAAAACCACATCAATAGCAATACACACACGATAACGCAGAAACCTTAAAATTAGTATACATGCTCAAAA
>NW_020648897.1:0-1919 GCF_003573695.1 Papaver somniferum
GGAGAAGCAAAGAACCTCCCATGCAGCTGTTTGGGTGCGTTTTCCAGGTCTCCCTATTGAATTATGGACTGAGAAATCATTACTTTCAATGGGTAAATCTCTCGGGTCACCAATTGTGGTTGATCAGAGAACCCTAGATCTTGAATATGGTTACTTTGCTGCTGTTTTGGTGGATATTGACTGCTCAAAACACACTCATGAGCGCATCTCCCTAACATCAGGTGGTAAGAAGTTTTGGCAATATGTTGATATTCAGAATCCTCCAAAGTTTTGTTTCTCTTGTAACATCATTGGGCATATGGATGATGAATGTAAGAAGAAGGCTAAAAACAAAGTTGTTAGTATGGAAACTAAATCTGCTGGAAAGGAAACTACTCAACAAACAAAACAAGTTTGGCAGGTTAAAAGTAATAATAATGAGAATGTGGCAGAAGTCACAACAACTTCAACATTGGAGCAAAATTTAGCTAATAACCAAGCTGTAGATAATCAAGAGGATTTGATAGTTCTGGGCAATGTAGATATGCAAAATAACGCTGGTTATAATGCTGGCACAACTGATGCTACCAGTCTTGTATGCGCTGATGATAAACAGTTAGAGGAAGAGCTTAATAAATCTTCAATGGAATTTCGTGAAGCACAGCTAAAATTGATTAGGTGCCAAAATTCTATTGCATCTAAAGAAGCTATTGTTGCACGTAAAGTTGATAAATCCAATACAAAATCTGAAGTTATTGGAAAAGTTATGGAAGTTAAGTCCAACGTAAACTCTGATTTGGTAAAGTCCATCTCCAATCCAAAGGCCGTGAACAAGCAACAGTCCGTGAACAAACATAACTTGGAAGGCAGTTCCGTGTCAGATCATGCAGGTGTTACTCCCGTTAACACTAAGGTCAAGACTAAATTGCTAGAATCCGTATCAAAGCCAAATTCTATGTCTAAACCAGAGTCTGTGTCTAAGCCAAATTCAGATTTCACTTTTACCCCCTTCACAGATGCTTTATTATGTTCTTTTGAATTTGTTTGTAAAAATAAATATGAATCGCTGTGTTCAGAACTTGGCTTTAGGGAGGAGAAAGCTCAGCCAAGTAACATTGAAGATTTGGAGGAGAATGTTGCTGAATTGGATGTGGCTGCTATGGTGGCTGAAGTAAAAAAATCTAAATAATGGGGTATGCTTTAGGATGTCAATACAACTAAAAAGGATAAGGTTGTTGTAAGTGTTTCAGTTCCAATGGTAAATTCTAGCCAAGAGCCCAAGTTTGACATGGAAAATATTTTAACAAGGGAAGAGCTAGAAGTGTCTAGTGAAATTCATAATGATGAAGTTCATGCTAATTTCATTAGAAGTCCAGCCTACATGAAATAATTTTTCAAGGAAAAAAAGGATTTAATTAAGAGAATAACAACTAAAAAACAGGACAATGGTAAAAAACAATCTCCTATTAAACTTATGCTTCCGAGGAGGATGAAGATGGGGAATTTTATGTGGATGAAGATGAGGATTTTTCGGGTAGTTATGCTTTTGATATAGACATTATGGCTGAAATTTTTACCAAGAGCAAATCGTATAAAGTTGGTCATAGCAGAAGTAAATTGAGAAGAGTTGGCTATAGATATAGGTAGCTTCTTTTTATTTTCTTGTTTAAGGTTATTTCTTTTAGCTATTTCTTGGCAAGTTATTTTGACCCCTTTGGTTTATGGGGGTAGGGAACTTTGTGCTTCAATTTTGTAATTCTTGTAATTACGTTTTTTGTTATAATAAACCTTGGACTTAACAAAAAACAAATAGTGCTACGAAATATAATTAACTTAAAGATTTTTCAGAGCTTTTTAGATATTTTAGGGCTCTTTAGAGTTTTCAGGGTTTTTCAGAGTTTTCAACGCTTTTTAGAGAACATTCAAAGTTGATCTTCACT
>NW_020648898.1:0-633 GCF_003573695.1 Papaver somniferum
CTACGCTTTAATGTGGCGGAAAAACAATATCTTTTTCTTCCAAACTATGAGTTACTCTTAACTCATATACTTGATGGACTTACGTCTTCATTCTTGTTGCTTTACTCCATGCTATTGCTGCCAAATACCACACTTCCACATAACTCTCACCAGCAAACTCGACTGTGCCACAAATTTTATTTTCTCCTTTCACTTCCAGCTTCTTCTATTGCATATTTTAGCTTAATATGTTATGTAGCATCTTCCGCGAGAACTAGCTTTACCTTGAACGAAAGAGACACGAACTCTCGTTTCAAAAACTCTCATTCACTACTACCTTACATAGACAGACTTCATTCAACACGAAGGTCCACTCGACCCAAACTGAAAGTATACTCAAAATTGAGAAAATACTCTCGTCAACTGATTGCTACTTGTAAGACCTAACAAGTCTTGCAATACCGATTTCATCTTCGCTTTCTAAGAAACAAACAAGGAAGCAAGACTGCACCTATTGTACCCAATGTAACAATTAACTTTTCCACATGCACTCTTTTAACTATCAAAATTCTTATGCAACTCCCATAACGAAGCACAATATAATTGGCACTTAGTTGAATACTCCTTCAAACTGATGCTATCATGTTGATTTAG
>NW_020648899.1:0-1066 GCF_003573695.1 Papaver somniferum
TTCCAGCCGTTACTCTGCTGCCATCTGTATTCTCTCCTCCAACGGTGTTTCACCCTCAACTCCAGACACTTTGCATGAGCTACGGAAAAACACCCACCTGCCCCACCACCTTTTATACCTGCTGAAGAAATCCCAACTCCTACGCTGAAAATTGATGGTAAAGCCGTGTTAGCTTCTCTACGTAGTTTCCCCAAGGGAACCTCGTGTGGAAGAGACGGTCTTAGAGCTCAGAACTTATTAGATGCACTGAGTGGTAATGCTGCAGCTGTTGCTGAGGACCTTTTACAATCCATATCAGGTGTCGTAAACTTATGGTTGGCAGGTAAGTGCCCTCCAGTTCTTGGTGAATTTTTTGCTAGTGCTCCCATAATTCCATTGCTCAAACCTGGTGGTGGTTTAAGGCCCATTGCAGTTGGGACCATTTGGAGAAGACTGTGTGCTAAAATAGCTGCAACATATGCTTGCAAAGATTTAATCACATATTTAGGCACATACCAATTTGGTGTAGGCATCCCTTTTGGTGGTGAAGGGATTTTGCATTCAAAAAACAGGTTATTGGACATGAAAGGTAACGACAACACTAAGACCATGTTGTTGATTGACTTTTCTAATGGTTTCAATTTGGTGGATAGATCTACCATGATTAAAGAAGTCATAAAACATTGCCCTAACATCTCCAGATGGGTAGAGTTTTGTTACTCAACCCCAGCCAGATTATACCATAATGACTCAGTGCTCTCATCTTCACAAGGTGTTCAAAAGGGTGACCCACTTGGTCCCCTGTTATTTGCTTTAGCTTTACATCCTTTGGTGGAAACAATTGATTCTCATTACACCCTTGATTTTCATGCATGGTATTTAGATGATGGTACTTTAGCAGGTGACACATTGGAAGTGTTTAAAGATTTGAGAATAATACAAGAGGAAGGTCCCTGTAGAGGCATATATCTTAATGTCACGAAGACAGAGATCTGTTGGCCAGCATTTGACCCCAATAGAGATGAGGCACGTATTTTTCCAGCACATATTAGTAAACCAGCAGGTGGAGTCAAACTTCTAGGAGGGC
>NW_020648900.1:0-324 GCF_003573695.1 Papaver somniferum
GTTCATTTTAACGGAAACAAAGCGTGAACCGCTACCTACGCTTTTCGGAAAAAATTGGTTTTTGCTTTTCAGACCTTAAATTCAGGTCAGAACTGGACGAATGATGGCTCATTCGAAATCTTACAGATCATAGAACATTATCACATATAAAAATCCACACAATATTTCGGTTCATTTTAACGGAAACATAGCGTGAACCGCTACCTACGCTTTTCGGCAAAAATTGGTTTCTGTTTTTTAGACCTTAAATTCAGTGCAGAATTGGACAACTGATGGCTCATTAGAACACTTACAGATCATAGAACAATATCACATATAAAAATC
>NW_020648901.1:0-932 GCF_003573695.1 Papaver somniferum
TGAAGAGATACTTACAGCTTCTTCTTCATCGCTCAAGTCAGGAATTGCTTGCTCAAAGGCGGAGAACCGAAGACCATCAATACTTGATGGAGCAAAACTCTGCAACGGAATAACAATATCGGTTTCAGGATCCTAATAATATGGGCGAGAAAGAGTCACAACAAAGAAAATACTGGAAACTCACCAAAGCACCAACTGGGGACTTTACGGTATTGGGTAACAGCTTATAACATTTATGCCTGCCTTCTCCGCCATGAATAACCTCCTCAGTCTCTGAAAAATCTACACCGATTCGAGGTCGTATATTACGACCGTCATGTGGTGAAATCCAGTAATATAATCAGAATACAGTTCTTATAATTTCGTGAAGATTATATGAAAAAACATACCTGAGAGCATCCTGGAGACGACTTTCTTTTATCACCAGAAAGATACTTCAATCTTGGTCGACTGGAAATCATCTCAGCCGAAGGAAGATCCTTGAGTGGAGGTCTGGGAAATCTTACAAAGCCACGCAAACACCCAAGTTGCTGATCCCAGAATTCTACATAACTTGGGGTTACATAGGAGAATCTATCAGAACCAGGAAACCAGTAGCTACTCCCTTCCACGTGAGTATGATCCAAATGAGTCCTGAGTTGCTCAACTGATGGCTTCCTTCTCCGTATGGTTGGAACACATTGATCCATACCCATTTGTTGAGCTGCTCTATCAATATTATACTCCTCCACTGAAAGCTCTCCAAACGTGGCTGATAGCAAATGACCAAGGGTGCAACTCAACATGAAAGATCTTTCGCCATCACTCAGATGCGCACCAGACGTCAAACTTGTGCTTTCTCCAGTATTGAAAGTCATCGGCTGAGAAACATAATCAGGGACTGACACCCACGGGCGAAAATTGAACTCAGATTCTTCATCTAACACATCAAT
>NW_020648902.1:0-4128 GCF_003573695.1 Papaver somniferum
GATGATATGCTAGTAAAAAGTCGCCTAGCCAAGAATCACATCCGAGACATGCGGGAAATTATTCGAACGATGAGAGAATATAAAATGAAAGTTGACCCGACCAAATGCGATTTTTGGGTCACATCGGGCAAATTTTTGGGATATATCATCACTCCAAAGGGGATAGATGCAGATCCAGAGAGAGTCAGAGCCATACTCAAGATGTCGTCACCAGCCACAATAAAAGACGTACAAAATCTGAATGGAAGTATAGCAGCATTGGGGCGATTCATATCTCGGTCGTCCGACAAATGCAAGGATTTCTTTAGCACTCTTAAAAAGGGAGAGAAATTCAAATGGACGGATGCCTGTGAGGAGGCGTTTCAGAATATTAAGCTACATCTTGCAAGTCTTCCAGTATTACAAAGACCAGAGCCGTCGGAGGTCCTCACATTATACCTCGAAGCAACTTCATATGCTACCACTGCAGTCTTAGTTCGAAATGAAGGGAACGAGGAAAACCCCGTTTACTTCATCAGCAAAACATTAAGTCCGGCCGAGAAAAATTATACAAAGATGGAACAGATGATTCTAGCGCTAGCTTTCGCCACCTTGAAGCTAAGGACGTATTTCCAAGCCCATCGGATCCGCGTGCTCACAAAATTACCTCTTGAGGCGGTACTGGACAATGCATGCCGATCTGGAAGGATCTCCAAGTGAAAGGCGCAAATTAAACAGTTCAATATTTTCTACGAAATGAGGACAACAGTGAAGGCACAAGTAGTGGCAGATTTCTTAGCAGATTTTCCACTAAGCGACGAAGATGAGGTCGAGGACATACCAGGAATGGAAGAAGATCGAGAAGACCCGGCCGACTTACTCGAAGCAAGTATCCCATCACGTTGGGAAGTATTCTTTGATGGAGCGTCGAACAAATATGGATCGGGAGTTGGGATAGTCATTACCACACCAATGGGACGAAAAATGGTCCATCGTTTAGATTGGAATTTAAGGCGACAAACAACGTCACCTAGTACAAAGCTGCGATTCACTTCCTGAGATTAATCGTCGAGATGGGCCTACAAGATGTAAGACTGACTAGCGACTCGCAGTTGGTGATCCGAAAAATCACAGGAAAATACGCCATCCACGACCTGATTTTGCAGAAGTATTGGGAGCTCGCCGAATTCTATATCGATCAGATCCCCAGCATCAAATTTTGCCACATCTGCAGAAAACATAATCGACACTTGGACGCATTGGAATATATTGCATCCCAGCTCACAGACCCAAGTGTGGAGGATATTCGTGTCATGAGACTCCCCGCCCCATCTATACCAGAGACACCCGAGGTGCAATTCGACGTGGCTATCAATACGACCGACAGATATCCGGATGGAGATTGGAGAAAGACGATTCATTCGTACTTGGAGACAGGCGAGTTACCCAAGGGGCGACCCGAGATCAACAAAGTGAAAAGCAAATCGGCCGCTAACGAGCTAAGAGACGGAATCCTATACAGGAAATCATACCTGGGACCACTCTTACGATGCTTAAGTAAGTAAGAAGGCTAGACAATCTTGAATGAACTACACTATGGAGCAGCCGGAAATCACAGCTCGGGACGAAGTCTGTCAGCGAGAGCGAAAACGATGGGATACTTCTAGACGTATATGAAAGATGATGCAAAACAAGTGGCGCAAGCTTGCGAAGAATGCCAGCGGTTTGGTAGGAAGATACATGCACCTTCAGTAACTCTAAACTCGGTCGTAAGCCCCTATCCCTTCGCAAAGTGGGGGATCGATATCATGGGACCATTACATGTAGGATCGGGGCAGAGAAAATACTTAATAGTAGCGACGGATTACTTCACTAAATGGGTGGAGGCGGCACCACTGAGACATATCCGTGACAAGGATGTCTTCAGGTTCATTTAGTAGCACATCATATGTCGTTTCGGAGTACCGGCGGCCATCGTCTCGAATAATGGAAAACATCTCCAGAGAGAAAACATCGACCTACTATTTAACACCTACAACATCAGAAAAAGCAAGGCTACCCCCATATACCCTCAAAGTAAAGGTCAGGACGATATCACAAACAAAACTATCGCCGACAATATGAAGAAAAAATTAGATGGAGAATACGGTAATTGGTGCGAAGAACTCTACAATGGTTGATGGGCCTACGAACCACTTGAAGGGAAGCAACATGGCTTTCACCTTTCATGTTGACCTATGGAACCGAAGCGATACTACCAACTGAAGCAATGATACCCACCACAAGAACTGAAGCCTGGAGGCGAAACATATCGACAGATCTAATATTGGCCAAGCTCGATGACTTGGAGGAAACAAGGGAGATGACGTTGCAAAAAATGGAGAATTACCAAAGGAGATTACAACAAATGAGTTCGACCAAGACAGTTTCAACCGGGGAAGTTAGTGTTAAAATATCTAGAGGATTGGGAACGTGACAAAAAGGGCGGCAAACTAGCGGCAAGGTGGGGAGTACCATACACAATCCTGTCTAAAGCTGGCGAAGGAGCTTATTGATTACTCAAACCAGACGGCAAATCTTAGTTAAAACCGTGGAACGCTCAACATCTGAAACTCTATTACCCATGAGGGGTTCGAGGGAAACAGGTAAACATACTTGTCATTCATTTTTTTAAAACCGCGAGGGGTAGGAAATATGACATGAGCGACCAATGGTCATTCGTATTCGGGGCAAAGCCAGTGAGGAAGTGCCGAGGTGACTTACACTCGAATGGTCATTCGTACTCGGGGAAAATCCAGTGAGGAAGTGCCGAGGTGAATTACACTCGAATGGTCACTCGTACTCGGGGCAAATCCAGTGTGGAAGTGCCGAGGTGACTTACAGTCGACTGGCTATTCGATACTCGGGGCAGTGGCAGTGTGCAAGTACCGAGGTAGCCTAAGGGTACTGGTGGTTAGAAGCCAGATACCAAAGGTTGTTAAGATACGATTTCTTTTCAGCTAGGTAACCTACTTACATCTGAAAGGTTACCCCCATCGCAGGTGGCCGTGACCACTTGCCCGAGTTGGTTGGTCGATCACCACTCGGGATTATCGGGCCTAGACCTAGGGTGACTATAAACCTTCCACTGAATCTAAAAGATAGTGATGAGATACCTCGGCTGGGACATGGAATCGGGCCCGATGACCCTCCTTGTTGAGTGTATTCGACAGAAAAGGCACTAATAACCAATATATGTGACATCAAATGCAGGTGCGTAACATAAACAACAAGATAAGGCTGAAATTGTCAAGAGAATTGTCAACACAATGGAAAAGGCGAAAATTGTCAAGGAAAATAGAATAGGAAAAACAAGCTTGGCGATGCAGCACCCCATTTAAAGAAATTGTTCAAAGCAGCATGGGACAAGTGTTCAAACGAATTACAACCCGCAACAAAGGGAAAATTAGTGGCGCATCACTACAAAAGGAGTGATCAACTCCTGAGTGGAACAACACCGGCCCCTCCATTCCTCTGAGATACCTCGCGGCGCTTTTGCGCGATGTACTCGTTTACACCGGTCTTGATCGCCTCAGAAAGCTCGCTCTGATGAGCGTTTCTCTCGTCCACAATCTGCTGAGAAATATGCTCGGACCTCGACTCGGAGGCTTGGATCTTAACCTTCATCTCGCCTTCAGCCTTCTTCCACTTCTCCACCTCTTGCACGAGGTTGTGCACATCTCGCTCCAGATCCTTAGCACGACTCTGCTCGGCTGCAACAAAACATTATAAGCATGTTACACACGGAATATAGCAGAACATGGATTAAAAACAACAAATTAACTTGGTCTTAAGGCCACCCCAGCATGCACTCCAGAGACCTGATAGGGTTGACAACAAAGATTCTAACGACTCCATGGACTTGGACAACTCATCCTCGGCCTTAGAAAGCTTCAAAGTTAACTCATTATAGTATTGTTCATTGAATTCATTCGAAGGGAAATATTTCTTGTGATCGCTCCACTCAGCCCTCTGACGATTATAGGACAATTGTAGCATCGGTAACTGGCTTGGGTCCACTCTAGCTCACCGGACATCTTATCGAAACCCTTGGTCCTTTCAAGAAGATCTCGGTTGGACTGTTCGGACACATATTTTTCCCTCAAAATT
>NW_020648903.1:0-726 GCF_003573695.1 Papaver somniferum
TATTTGGGGAGAATTCACGAAAAATTCTGCGCCGACACCGGTAACCCAAACAACCGCCACTCCGCTGATCTTTTCTGCCGAATTGGTTCAATAAACGGACACGTCGAAGAATTCGTCCATTTAACTTATCTTGTGAATCAATATCGATTGAGGGGTGAAACCAATGATGAGATTATAGAACGATCTCTCGGGGAATGGCGGAGATGGAAAAGATCAAGCTTATAATCGGACGGTAAGAAGTAATATATCCTACCGATTAGGCTAGATTTCAAAATTCATTACACGAAGGATTTTTGAAAAAACTCATTTTGGGACAACTTATAATCGGAAGGTTGTGGAACATATTAAAATTCCGATTATCGCTGCATCCAAAACACGAACCAAGTGGTTGTGGCTGGCTGTGTACACTCAAAACCTATGAAATATGGCATGGGTTCGATCTGGGACTCCTTATAATCGGTAGGTTGTTAAGCTGTACAAACTTCCGATTATAACAGGTTTCAAAATTCATTACGTGAAGGATTTTAGAAAAAATTCATTTTGGGGCAATTTATAATCGGTAGGTTTTGTAACCTATATAGTTTCCGGTTATGGTTACATCCACAACTTAAGCCAAGTGGTTATGGTTGGCTCTGCACCCCTCAGAACCTATGGAATTTGGCCAAGGTTGAATATGGGGCTCCTTATAATCGGTAGTCTTACAAGTTGGATAACCTACCGATTATA
>NW_020648904.1:0-604 GCF_003573695.1 Papaver somniferum
ATTTGGTATCAAAAGTTCCAGCGCCATATTTTCACCATTCCACGGACTGAAGCCAGTTTCCACCATTCCGCGGACTGAAGCCAGTTTCCACAACTGAAGCCAATTTCCACCATTCCGCGGACTGAAGCCAGTTTCCACAACTAAAACCGATTTCCATCATTCCGCGGATTGAAGCCAATTTCCACCATTCCACGGACTGAAGACAGTTTCCACAACTGAAGCCAATTTCCACCATTCCACGGACTGAAGCCAGTTTCCACAACTGAAGCCAATTTCCACTGTTCCACGAAACGAGAGCCAGTCGTGCCATCTCTGCTTCTTTGTGACCTAAGCCAGCCAAGTGCCATCCACCGCTCCACGGACCTAGCCAACAGCACCGCTCCACGGACCTAGCCAACAGCGCTGCTACGCGGATCTAACCAGCAGCACCATTCCATGGATGTAGCCAAGCAAGCAGCACCGTCCATCATTCATCCATCATTCAAAGCCAACGCTCCATTGTCCCTTCCAAGCTAGTCATGCCATTGGCCCTTCCGAGCTAGTCATGCCATTGGCCCTTCCAAGCTAGTCATGTCATTGGCCCTTCCAATCTATCCTCTCCATC
>NW_020648905.1:0-2446 GCF_003573695.1 Papaver somniferum
AAAAAAATCTATTCGAGCCATGAAAGTCAGGAGTACAACAATTTATTTTCTGTTTATTCTATCCTCTATTTTGAACCCATTTTCCAACAATTTTAGATGATTAATTTTCTGACAATGGAGGGTGAATATTCAAATTCGAATGTAACTGCTCAATCTATGCAAGTGATGAACCAAACCCTAACTCGATTGGAAAGTTTTGATGGTGATAATTTTACTCGTTGGCAAGAGACTGTGAAGTTTTTCCTGATCACCATCAAGTTGTGATACATACTTGAAGACGGTTTGGAAGAAATTCCTGCACCATCAGAAAAAGACACTGATGATTTAAGGGCCAAAAGGAAGAAGCGTCGGGAAGATGATTTTATGTGTCGTGGTCATATCTTGAATGCCCTGCGGACTAGTGCCTATAATGCCCATCGAAGTATTGCGACTGCAAAGGAATTGTGGAAACATCATTCTTCGATGGGTATTATAGGCAAGCAACACATAATTTCTTGTATCATATGACTCGTGGTGGAAACAAATATTATGTCACTTTTATTGATGATTATACTAGGTATGCTTATACTTACTTGATGAAATCTAAGGATGATGTCTTTGATATGTTTAAAATATACAAAGCAGAAGTAGAGACACAGTTAGGACAGAAAATTAAGATTTTACGTTCTGATCGTGGTGGTGAGTATTTTCCTAATGAATTTAAATTCTTTTATCAAGAGCATGGTTTAATTCATCAATTTACTGCACCTTATACACCTCAACAAAATGGTATGGCTGAGAGGAAAAATAGAACTTTGGTTGAGATGGTTAATGCTATGCTTATTAGTTCTAATTTGCCTAATTCTTTATGGGGTGAAGCAATGTTGTGTGCATGTTATATTTTGAATAGATTTCCTTTGAAAAGGAAGAATGTTTATCCTTATGAATTGTGGTTTAATAGGAAACCAAATTTGAAAAGACTTAAAGTTTAGGGTTGTTAGCATATGTTAGGAAGCCTGATCCTAAAAGACCTAAGTTAGGAAATAGGGCGTATAAATGTGCTTTTGTAGGTTATTCACTTAACAGTATTACTTACAGATTTTTAATCCTTGACACTTTTGAAATTATAGAATCTGTAGATGTGGCATTTTTTGAGAACTTGAATAAGAATAGTTCTCAAATACAACCCATAGAAAACCCATTGTGACCTAGTCTAGAATCAGTAGAGACTAATAACAATGATGAACATTCTGCTCCTACTCGAAGCATAGAAGATACTTCTGAAACGGTAGATGATATCGAACCTGAAAGAAGTAAGAGACCAAGAAAAGTGGCAAGCTTTGGTCCAGATTGGGTACAATATCTTGTAGAAGGTAGTAAGAATGAAATTCTTAGTGTTACTAAATATGTTATGCATATTGATGACGACCCTAAAACTTACGCTGAGGCTATGGGTTCCAGATATGCTGACTTCTGGAAAGAGTCTATCAATGATGAAAAGAATTCACTGTTGACCAACGGTACTTGGATATATTGCGATTTACCTCCAGGCGTAAAGCCCATTGGATGTAAATGGATATTTAAAAGAAAGATGAATGCCGATGGTTCCATTGATAATTTTAAGGCCAGATTAGTTGTTAAGGGTTATAAGCAAAAACATGGAATTGATTATTTTGATACATATGCTCTTGTTGCTCGCATCGCATCTATTCGTTGTTTGATAACACTTTCTTCTGATCATAAGTTAATTATTCATCAAATAGATGTCAAAATTGCTTTTCTAAATGGTGATTTAGAAGAAGAGATATATATGGAACAACCTGAAGGTTTCATATTGCCAGGCCAAGAAAAGAAGGTTTGCAAGTTGGTTAAATCTCTTTATGGTTTGAAGCAGGCTCCCATGCAATGGCATGAGAAGTTTGATAAAGTAGCTTTGTCATTTGGTTTTGTTGTGAATGATGCTGACAAATCTATAGTAAGCAAGATAGTTCTGGATGTGTAATTCTTTGCTTATATGTTGATGATATGCTTATCTTTGGATCTGATATGTCTGTTGTGGAAGAAACAAAGAAGTTTTTTAGTTCTAACTTTGATATGAAGGATTTAGGAGAGGCTGATGTAATCTTGGGAATTAAGATCCTAAGAAAGGGGAATGAGTTGGCCTTAACCCAATATCATTATATTGAGAAATTTCTCAAGAAGTATGGTCACTTTGATGACAATCCAGCACCTACTCCTTTAGACCATACTATCAAGTTAATGAAGAACACTAGTCGTACTCATGCACAACTTGAATATTCCAGTGTTATTGGAAGTCTTATGTATGCTATGCATTGCACAAGACCGGACATAGCCCAAGCTGTGGGAGTGTTATGTCGTTTCTCAAGTAATCTAGGAGTTGAACACTGGAAGGCAGTTTCAAGAGTTATGGCTTACTTGAAAGGAACAATTGATTTTGGTTTGCATT
>NW_020648906.1:0-894 GCF_003573695.1 Papaver somniferum
ATGGTCGAAGTTGTCGCGCCATCATCACCGTTCTGTGGCCGAAGCAAGCAGCGCCATCCACCAATCCACGGACTGAAGCCGGTTTCCACCATTCCACGGACTGAAGCTAGTTTCCACCATTCCGCGGACTGATGCCAGTTTCCACCATTCCGCGGACTGAAGCCAGTTTCTATCAATCCACGGACTGAAGCCAGCTTCCACCATTCCACGGACTGAAGCCAGTCTCCACCATTCCGCGGACTGAAGCCATTTCAACCATTCCACGATCCAGGATCCATCCGCATTATCTCTGCCTTTCGGTGACCTAGCCAGCGCCATTAATCCGCGGCCAAGCCCAGCGCCCGCAGGCCACTCCCAGCGCCAACAGTCCACGCCCTAGCCATCAGCGCCATTGACCTAGACAGCCAAAGCAGCGCCATCTTCTCCGCTCCACACCCAGCCAAATCAGAACCATCTTCCCGCTCCTAGCCAGCACCAACATCTTGCATCCTTCCAGCGCCAGCTTCTCATCTCATAGCCGATGCACCAACAACTTGCGTCCTTTCCAGCGCCATCTTCTATGGCGATGCCAATAGTCTGCTCTATTGTCGATGCAAACAACTTGCATCCTTCCAGCGCTATATTTTCTGCTAGATAGCCGATGCACCAACAACTTGCATCCTTCCAGCGCCAATGGCTCCACGTCCAAGCCGACGCCAATAGCTCCACATCCAAGAAGACGCCAACAGTTCGCGCCCCAGCTAGCAGCCATCTCTACTGCTCCGTATCCTAGCTAGCAGCACCATGAGCCCTTCCTTAACCAGTCAAAGCAGCGCCACTTCACCATTCCAAACACAGGGATCACAGATTCCTCACGCTTTCCGTTAAAGGTTAGTTGAATTTCCTCGGCAATCT
>NW_020648907.1:0-923 GCF_003573695.1 Papaver somniferum
TCATCATGATTAGAGGCTGATATGCTAACAGTCTCCTCATATTTTAACAGAGTCAATGAGGGCTTTATTTGTGCTGGAATTGGTTCACCAAGGTGATGATAAAGAGAATCTATGCCTTACTAATATACTTCATTTTACAAAAGACGATTACGAGTACGTGTATGAAAATTGCCTGGAGCTAGAGTATCTAGAGGATAAAAAGTTTATTCATACTCACAGGTCTAGTCGATATCTCTCTTTTAATATCCACATCCATCATTTAAGGTATGGAGTTTCTGGAACTATGTTTTTTTACGTACACTTCATCATTTTTTGTGATATTAAGGTTTCAGAGGAACGCATATGTAACAAATAAAGATGTGCTGGTGTTCTAGCAGGGAACCGGAAGATCCTGGGTTTCCATGCATGTACATGTCACCAATTTTAAGGTCATACATGCTAAGTTTTTACGGACTGGAGGTTATAGGTGCACTGAAAGATGCTTGTGCTGAGTTGGCCCAAGATTTGTCACTGTATTATTGACTTCTTAAATCTTAAAGTTTTGGGTTATCTCTCTCTCGATAATTCTTTTTCACCGTGTACTGAATTTTCATGTTCTTTTGCAGGTCTGCTGATATCTGGAGTTCCCTACGAAAAGAAACCAAAAGCCATCTGGAAAAAAATTTCTTTAATTCATTTGATAAGAATCAAATTTGGGGAATCATAAACGCATCATTTCCGCATGCAACTTACTATCCAGCACTGATGGAGCTATTGCATTTGGGAATTGAAAGAGCAGATGATCTTGCAAAGCCTTACAGGGATAAACTTGGTTTGGAGCAATTAATTTCACATCCACCAAAACCCGTCTCAGAGGGGCAGGAACCTGTTCGTGAACCTGATATTGACACTCTCTGTCTGAAGGGAAATTTTGGCCATGTAAC
>NW_020648908.1:0-507 GCF_003573695.1 Papaver somniferum
ACGACGGAGAAAGTTGTATTTCATCCTTGTGGTAATTTAGTTAATTCTTTATTTACTTTTTGCATCGTTTTTTATTGAATTAAGATTTCGATTAATTACTTGTGACTTTGTTTGATGGAGCATGCTTAGTATTAGGGATTCTTGATGCTCCATGCTTATAATCTACACGTAATATTTTATGGAATCTACCTTTGGAAAATAAATAGAGTTGATATTTATTTTGTTTGAGCTATAATTGCCTAGGATTAATTTCTAAACCACTTGAATATGAAAAATAGTGAAATCCCGAGTCCCGGTAAATTCTTCTTCTCGACAAACTTTTGTATATATTTTATTATTTTTTTATTAAGTCTAGAATCGAGTCTTCATAAGTCCGAGCGAACGATACTTTATTTACCACTATCACAATCATATCAGAACGCGACAATACTTGATCAGTGTGAGATTGGTTAGGCTCAACTATATTTCAGTCCGAAGTTAACTTGCAGTAGGCTAGTGTCTGTAGCG
>NW_020648909.1:0-432 GCF_003573695.1 Papaver somniferum
ACGGAGAGTACTTTCTCTCAGAGTACATGTAGATATGTAGTCTCACGACTGGACAACGACATATCTCATGAATACTGAATACTTTCAGTGATTATTTCTATATAGTATCACGCGATGGACAGCTCCTAGACAGCTTGCTCTGCTAGTATAGAGCGATAACGTTTCAGGAACAAACAACGAGTTTACCTGACTATATAAAGGATATGACTCACCGACAAGCTCATATCGGGATAATTAATGCTCCTAGACAGCTTGCTCTGCTATAATAGAGCCACAAAGTTAATTATTCCTAATTAAGATTAATTCTGTCGTGACATTCACTACTGAATTCCCAGAATAATCTATTATTGCTCCTATTCCATGGTCGAATCCACGACTGGTCCCATGGAATGGCAATAACAATTGCTCCTATTCCATGGTTGAATCCACGAC
>NW_020648910.1:0-604 GCF_003573695.1 Papaver somniferum
TAACTATTATAACTGTTACAAAAGCCCTGTTTTATAACTTTTCTCCTTGTAAACACCTTTTTGAGCAATGAAATATTATTTTGAGAGTGTTTTCACCATGTGGAGCTAAACCCCAACACTGGGTCGACGGAGGAAGCCGGACTTCATACTTGGGTGAATTTGTTTTATTTTCTATTTGACTTTTGCACTTAATTAAAATAGAATTATGATTTGAAAAAATTAGTTATTATTTTATTAGATGGGTCATGCTTGCGCTTACGATTTATAATTAATGATTGGAGAATATACCTCGGCAAGAATAAGAGTCGATGTTGTTTTATTTGTCGAGCGATAATTGTTTGAGAATGAATAATTGAACCTATTGATATGAGTTTGGACGAATCCTAGACCCAGTAACTCTCTATTTTATTCCTTTAAAATTAATATTAACAAGTCTTAGAGTTCAAATCTTATTTACTACAACCACAATCAAAAATTTCACATCAATTTTGGCGCCGCCGACGCGGATTTGTTCTTTTTACGTTTCTTTGGGTGTGTCTTTGTATTACAGGTTTGAAGTTGGATACTAAAGACTTGGAATCAAAGCTTAAAGCTAAAAGAGAAG
>NW_020648911.1:0-344 GCF_003573695.1 Papaver somniferum
ATTTCCCTATTAGACACTTCCACTTGTCCACTAGTCTGAGGGTGGTACGGAGTAGCAACCTTGTGAGTTATGCCATACTTGCGTACTAAAGACTCAAAGTACTTGTTACGAAAATTTGAACCGCCGTCACTGATGATAGCTCTAGGGGTACCAAAACGTGAAAATATGTTCTCTTTTAGAAATGAAAGTATCACCTTGTGGTCATTTGTTCTGGTCGCTATGGCTTCTACCCACTTAGAAACGTAATCAACTGCAACTAGGATGTACAACTTGCTGTCAGACATGGGAAATGGACCCATGAAGTCTATCCCCCAAACATCAAAGATCTCCACAATCAAAATGGG
>NW_020648912.1:0-306 GCF_003573695.1 Papaver somniferum
ATGCTCCATCAAAACGGATCACAATCATTCAATAAAAATCAATTTTCCAATATTAGTTCCATGCAAATAATCATAAAAGAAATTGCAAGAATTAATTAAAATAGAAATATACCACTTTTAATGGAACAATGGCTTCCTCCTTCGCCTCGGCTAAGGGGTTTAACTCCTCATATTAATCACTTGCTCAAAATACATGTTTGTTGCTCAAAAGTTGATTGAATAGAGAAGAAGGTATGAAGCAGCGTGTTTGTAACAGATTTAATTGTTACAAAATGCACTGTTACAGTAAGCAGTGTTACAAAGAAA
>NW_020648913.1:0-781 GCF_003573695.1 Papaver somniferum
GCTGTGGAATTTTATAGGGGTTATCTTGTATCTTAAAACTCCTTGATGAATGCATTTAGCTTCGGCTTTATGATTGCATCTAAATTAAGTTGGTATGTATTTTTCTTTTAGTCTATGAAATGTCTCTTGTGGAAATTTCATTATGATCCCGTTCTTGTACCTTTGCCAGTTTTATTGACAAAAAGGGGGAGAAATATTGTAGTTCACACTACAAATACATATGGTTTTTGGATCATTGTGTAAGGGGGTGTGGATTCCATGATCGAGATGGAGTATTGACTAAGGGGGAGTGATACATATCACCATAGTATTATTGTTAAAGTCGTGATACAATTGGACTTTGATGTTACATAATAATACTATGACACTGTATAATAATGATCGAGAATCTCGATTACTCTCATTGTTATAGCTACGGATCTTCAACAAAGGTGATGCTAAACTTACAACCTTTGGGATCATTGGAGTACTTGGAAGGACGAAGATTTCAGGGAACGTTGAAGATTAGACTATGGAATAGGAGCCTAAAGTTTATCTTTTTGTATTCCATATGTATTAATAGTTTTGTCACTAAAATTGACAAAGGGGGAGATTGTTAGAGCATAGCTCGGTCGACCTCATATGCGTTGCTATCTCAAGCATGTTTGTCAATGTTAGTGATCAAAACTATAAGTCTTGATTTCTAGCCTACATAGCTAAGTCTCGGACTAGGATAGAAAAGTGTAATTGAGCTCAAGGACTTCATGGAGATTCATCATACAACGACGAAGATCTAGTCAAG
>NW_020648914.1:0-1139 GCF_003573695.1 Papaver somniferum
ACGGATGAAATCCACTTTGGAGCTTTTTTTCCCATTGAATTCTTCCACCACCAGTAGCCGCCTTTTACTTATCAAATCCACTTATTCTCTTCAATTTCTCTTCATCACCAAAGCTGTCATGCTTTTCAGACAGAATTTGCATCACTAAAGCGACATGGTTTTCAGATAGAGATGAAGAGATAAAAGCAAATAATAAGAAATAATCCGCCTCCAACAACAGTTGCACATGAGATGAGACTTTTGCGCCGTTTCTTCTTCTTTTGTTCCAAATGACTCCAAAGTACCTAAAACTCAAAATGAAACATAAGATACAAAATTTACAAGAAAACTTAGAAAAGAATGCATAAACAATATATAAATATCAAGGTGTTTTACACACCTATCAAATTCCCCCATACTTAGACTTTGCTAGTCCTCGAGCAAACCAAACAAAATAATTCTAAAACATACATACAACTCCGTCTCGTCGAGGCTACGGTCACACTTAGCACGTATAACAAGCCTTTGAACCCCTAGGTGTACCTAGTGGACGAGTTATAGTCTCGTGAAGGTCTGCAAGAGGTGTACCTACAAAACCTTTTACTCCAAATTCCAACTACTTGCGAAGAGTCTATGAACGAATCCAAAATGACTACAGGAGGAGGTACCTTGATGCAAATTCAATTCAAATATAAACAAAGCTCTACTCAGAAAGTTGAACAAACCACAATATTCGGAATTTAACTAACCACAATCATACATGAATAGATTAAGAAGATGCATATAAAGATAGATGTTTGCGAATGTTAACTAAAGTGAACGGTGTTTCCCATATCTGTTTGAAGGTCACTGCCAAGATGAACCTAAAAATCCTATTGGATTGAGATACTGGTATGAATTCTAATATCAACTCATCTGGCATATATAAGGGAACCAGTGGTCGATAATCCTAATTCTAGATCAACTCGACTGGCAAATACAAGGGAACCAACGGCCGATTTCTTAATTGAACAATGATAATAAGTATTTTTTTTTTCAATTTTTTTTTGCGTTGACAACATGATTAGATCTTTTGAATCCAAGAGCATGCTTCTTGTCAGTAGATTACATGGTAATTCTGTGGATCCTGCGTTTCACGCTTGTTTAGGCGACGGAGACAG
>NW_020648915.1:0-380 GCF_003573695.1 Papaver somniferum
AATTTGAGTTTGGTGTGGGTCCCAATCAAGCAGTTGACTTAACGGATGACTGGTGGACCGTTCACAAGCTGTGTTGGAGCACAACTTGTTGCTCGCCCCCCCGCCAACTTTTGTAAATAAATACGTGTCTTTGTGAATAATTGTTTAAACAATCATTATTTAATTTAATTAGTTCATTAACACGGACCACGGCAGGGAAATCTCTCTAGATCATTTTCCAAACACGTTACGAGCGTTCAGGAGAAATAAGGCTGATTTATGACTTCCACGATAACTATGGATTTACATAAAATGGAAAAAAAATTTAATTAATACAATAATGATTAATTTGAAAAATGAATAGGGTCATTTACATGGATTCATTTGTTCAATACAATAAT
>NW_020648916.1:0-849 GCF_003573695.1 Papaver somniferum
AAAAAAATGCATCATATGACCAGCTGTTTAGCGGGTCTTTAAAATTAAAAAAATTACATGATATGATCAGCTGTTTAGCGGGTCTTTCTGTCTAGCTGTTTAGCAGACATCTCTATATTACTGTTTAGTGGTTCCGTCTAGTTGTTTAGCAAACAATTTATCTCGCTGTTTAGCAGACATCTCTCCATATCTAGCTGTTTATCAGATATTTATCCAGTTGTGGAACGAATATATTCTTTGTTTTGCTCGAGGACTAGCAAAATATGAGTGTGGGGTGTTGATAAGCACGTAAGTGCTACATTTTATTAGGGGTGTAAATTGGGCCGGGCCGGGAAGCCTGACCTAATTATTAAATGGGACGGGACAGGTCGGACCTGGAAATCTCTTGCCCATCAGAACAAATAGGCCGGGCGGGCAGGAATATACCTGTTAAAAGACTGCCCATGGCCTACCCAAGCCTGTTTAGTAATTTGGGCCCGGGCGGGCAGGTTCAGGGCGGGCCTTCAATGTATAGTATTAAAGTTTCAACAACTTAATCAATCAAATACTTCCATAAACAAATCAATAAACTCATTGTTCTTCAAAGATCAAAAATTGTTCACTCAAAATCAAAGCATTAAAACTTAAAAGAAAACGTCCCTTAATAACTCAATTTAAAAACAAAGACTCATGCGTCCTATTCTACTTCCGCATCTTAGCAGTCCATGACTCCACACAACTTTATTCTGAAAATACTAAAAGAAACTTTCAAGCCATTCACCTGCACAAAAATAGAAAAAGATCAATACAAAAATTTATGGAAAGAGCGTACTGTTTTCTGTTCACTCTAGATTACAGAAGTATCAAATT
>NW_020648917.1:0-847 GCF_003573695.1 Papaver somniferum
CGATACTACTTTCTTGTAGTTGTGTGATCTGATCTTGCTGTTTCTATCGTACGAGTACAATTGTAATAATTGGCTTGAGATTGATGTCTCCGATAGGCAAGATATAAAAGTAATCACAAACACTTCGTCTCATCGTTTGTGATTCTGCAATATCTTTTTTCGCTGCGTCGATTAAGATTATTGTGAGGTGATTGATAATACTAGCATGTTCTTCGGGAATATAAGTCCGGGTTATCAATTGGTTCCTGTTCACCTTGATTTATCAAAATATGAAACAAAACTCGTAGGTATATTCGTGGGAGACGGATTTATCTATTACCGTAGATTTTTCTGTGTGATTCAGATTTGTTTATTAAAGTCTTCGACTTTGGGTCGTAGCAACTCTTAGTTGTGGGTGAGATCATCTAAGGGAATCAAGTACGTAGCATCCTGTTGGGATCAGAGACGTATGAGCATAACTGTACCTTGGATTAGTGTGATATTGATTGGGGTTCAACTACAGTCCAGACCGAAGTTAGTTTGGAGTAGGCTAGTGTACGTAGCGGCTTAATACAGTGTGTGTTCAATCTGGACTAAGTCCCGGGGTTTTTCTGCGTTTGCGGTTTCCTCGTTAACAAAATTCTGGTGTCTGTGTTATTTCTTTTCCGCATTATATTTTGTTATATAATTGAAATATCACAGGTTGTGCGTTGATCAATCAATTAGAATATCCGACCTTTTGGTTGTTGAATTAAATTGATTGACACTTGGATATTGGTCTTTGGTACCATCCAAGTTATCTCTCTAGTATTTGATAAAGACTCGCAAATTTCTATTTGCTTGAGTATATATCAATTCGAGAGATTGA
>NW_020648918.1:0-908 GCF_003573695.1 Papaver somniferum
TTAAGATTGAAGTGGGGTGTATCAGTAACACTCTTTATGGAAACTCACCTATCTGAATGAGGAAGCGGGCCGCTTCCTATGAGAATATGAGCTTTGATTCTCTAGAGCATTCTGAGAAACAGGATATGTCCAGGGCCAAATTGGACAAAACGGCACGAGCTTGGCAGCAATCTTGGAGATATCACCCGTGGTTGTTATCACGAATTATATCAAATGCTAGCAGTTCAAGACATAGTTCACTGTCTCTAGCAAGTAATTCCGGTAATATCTCACTAAACAAAGGTTCAAGACCTCATGGACACCTCTTCCTAAAATGGTATTTCCTGCGCTTTTTATGTGATTTTCGTTTTGATGGTTTTGGTATTACTGGATCTTAGGACCTGAAGGTCACTATGGGTTCACTAGTTCATGCTTTTTCACTTTAGTGAAAGATACCTATAGTCTCACCATGTGAGAACTAAAGATGAAAGCTCTTAATACTATTATGATTTATGCAATCCATAGTATGACCCTGGGGTCAACACACTTTTGTGTGAGGGAGAGGACGTAGAAATGACTAGTATGATTTCAACACTTGCACGATCAGTCTGTTTGGATCGTGAGGTTTGGGTGTTGATTTACCAAGATTTATCTGTGTTTTCATGTTTTATTGAGTTTTCATTCATGTGGGGGATTGTTGGAAAACGATTAATAAAAAAATAATTTTTTAAAGTTTTAATAAAAATTATAATTTATTATTTTATTTTGTGAATGAAACTTTTTAGTCCCACATCGTGGAGTTTCCAATTTTTAGTAGTTTTAAGAAACTATATAAACCTTTTAGTCCCACATCGGGGAGTTTTTCTTCTTAAGTTGTATTTGTCAATTATATAAAGAAATTCACTACTTTTGTAAAATCTACGGGAAAG
>NW_020648919.1:0-1784 GCF_003573695.1 Papaver somniferum
GCATATGGGACTTGGAACATATACCTTCGCTCTTCTTCGGTAATGGGAGACATACGAGCACTCAACTTAAAATGAGCAGCAAGGGGAGTACTTACAGATTTAGTACCTTCGTAGACACCAAACTTCTGTAACACTTTCTTCAAATATGCCTTTTGAGACAAACAAACCTTACCCTTCTCTCTGTCACATTGAATCTCCATACCAAGAATGTTCTTAGCCTCTCCCAAATATTTCATCTCAAACTCAGATGACAACTTGCACTTCAAATTATCGATCTCTTTCTTGTTATTCGATGCAATCAGCATATCATCGATACACAAGAGAAAATATATGAAAGACCCATCACGTAGCTTCTTGAAGTATACACAATGGTCATAGTGACTTCTTGTGTATGTTTGGCCTATCATAAACTGGTAAAATCGCTTGTACCATTGTCTTGGAGACTGCTTCAGCCTGTACAACGATCTCTTCAGTTTACATACACAATCTTCTTTTCCAGCAACCTTGAACCCTCTCGGCTGAGTCATATAGATCTCCTCTTCTAGATCACCATGTAAGAACATCGTCTTAAAATCTAGATGAACTAGGTCTAAATCATATTGTGCTACCATATGTATTGATGAGTGTTTTACCACAGGATAGAACACCTCATTGTAGTCAATTCCTTCTCTTTGGGCATAACCTTTTGAAACTAACCTTGCCTTGTAGCGTACTTGATTCACAAAAGATCTTTCTTTCTTAGCATATACCCACTTGCACCCTATGGCCTTCTTACCGTTCGGAAGCTTCATAAGAATCCATGTGCCATTCTTGTAAAGAGAATCAATCTCATCCTGCATTGCTCCTTCCCATTCTTTATACTATGCACTGCGTACAACTTCTAAATAGGAAGTGGGAGTACCATCTTCAACAACTGGTAATGCATAAGCAACAAAATCATTCATCCAACCAGGTTTCCTGGTTGATCTTCTCGGTTTGCTGGTTGTTATGGTCTCCATGACCGTAGCTTTTGTATCTTCTACTGACTCTTGTTCCTCTTCCTCAACAGTGTCACTATCATTTGGAACTTCAATAATTACCTATCTTGCAGACCCAATGTCTTCAGAAATATTCTGAACAGATACAAACTTAACTGGAATTGGTGGAGTTGCATCAATCTCCACCTGCTGCAAAGGCTCACTAGTACTGGTGCTTTTGTCCTCCACCTTCCGAGAACTCCAAGACTTTACCATAGACATCACATCGAACGTGACATCTCTACTCATGACTACCTTCTTTTCAAATGGATTCCAAATCTTGAACCCTTTCACTCCACTCTTCCTACCCCACAAAGATTCCTTTCACGGCACGGCTATCAAGCTTATTTTCACTAACATGATACCACGCAGGACAACCAAAGATATGAATTGAGTCATATTCATAAGATGGTTTACCAAACCATTTCTCCATAGGAGTTTTACCTTCTAATGTAGGTGATGGCAACCTATTAATGAGGAAGCACGCATACGTAACTGTCTCAGCCCAAAACGCTTTACCTAATCCAACATTAGATAACATACATCGTACCTTCTCCAGTAAAGTAGGATTCATGCATTCAGCTACCCCATTCTATTGCGGTGTCTTCTTAACTATGAAGTGTCTCTTTATCCCCTCATCCTGACATACTTGAAAGAACAGACCACTCTTGTACTCTCCACCATTGTCCGAACGTAGTACTTTGATCTTTCTGCCAGTTTGAGTCTCAGTTGCCTTTTTCCACCTCACAAATATTTCTAGGACTTCAT
>NW_020648920.1:0-273 GCF_003573695.1 Papaver somniferum
ACGGCACGGGCCATGATGTTGGTTCATTTTTAATATATCGTATAATTTGTGTCCCGAATACTTATCAACTCCTTATGATTTAATATGGGTTTGTCATAAAAATAGTCGGGATTTTCCTCTCTTTTTTCTTGTTTTTTTCCTTTAATATTTTACCGCCGGAGATTTGCTCAAACGAAAGAAATATAATCTTAACTTTCAGACACTTTTTTATTTAGGTTCATTGCTTATAATGAGATAATGCTCTACATGAACATGGAAGTTTAAATATTTTTT
>NW_020648921.1:0-339 GCF_003573695.1 Papaver somniferum
ACGGCAGGCGGTGGACTCTTTCAGGGAAGAAGGGGCCTAATAACGGCAGATGCCGTACACTTGAGTGACAAAGGAAAGAGCGAGACCTCTTTTTCCGTTCAGACTGCAGAAAGATCAAGTTGGTGAGTCGTGTAAAGGTCAACCTTCCCGCACGGTTCGGAGAGCACTGAATTAGAATGAGAGCCACGGAACTCGCTCGATTCGCAGATTGGTCTGACTCGTAATTCACTTCTGACTCCGTGTTCGATAGCCTGACCGTCGTAATGTTAATTGTGGTTACATTCATAAGTAGCTTGGTCCATCTTTATTCCATTTCATATATGTCCGAGGATCCGCATA
>NW_020648922.1:0-1516 GCF_003573695.1 Papaver somniferum
AAAAAAAAATACATAAATTTACAGATAAAAAAATCGTAGTTGCCGATAGTATTGGTTTACACAAATATACAGACAAAAAAAATCAAGAATAGTTAAAGCTTACTCTAATTCTAAAGATCAAATGAAGATATATAATATATCTTAATTTAGATATTGACAAATAAAAAAGAAGGAAGACGGGAAGAAAAAAGTCGAGTAGCAGCAGCTGTAGTTGGGGGTGGAGAAGGGAGGCGGCTGAGAGAAGGAGAAAGAGAAAGAGAAAGAGGGAGAGTATCATAATGAAATATTAGATTTAGGGTTTCTATTTATCCTCTAAATTAATGGGTAGAATCTAATACTTTTAAATCGACGGTAGAAATTAAGTTTAAAAATTAATCGGTTCCCCAATGGTTTTTGGTTCGGTTTTCAGGTCAAACCAAAACCAAACCAGTAATGTCGGTTTTTCAACATTTTTTACCAAACCAATCCAAATCTAAATGGTTTGGTTCGGTTTCTTGCTTATTGGTCTGGTTCGGTCGGTTTCCAACGGTTAACCGACACCATGTTCAGCCCTAGCTCCAAGCGAATGGTCGGAATAACAATTTCCTAATATAACTCAGCTAGGCGACTTGCTATAGTTAATTCCTCTGTCATTCTGTAGATATTTAGATTTTGCACTAGGTTTATTTGGGCCATTTATCATGATATTGTTTGACGTGCAGCACTCCCTTGACCAATCTGCTGGATATTGAAGTTGTCGTGTCCAGCCCCGAATTAAGCTACGCATCTTGAATATTTTGAGATTACAGGGGTCTGGGTTCTTCTATGCAAAATCAGATGTGTTTTGATGGTCAGATTAAGGTAAACAGTAACAACACATTTGTAAATTATTGATTGATTCATTATTGGTCCTTCTTTCTACCAATTTATTCTTCTCTCATGGTGAACGGCCCAACAGTGTACAAATTTAGTTTAGCTTCAATGTATGTTGTGGTCCTAACCGTAGGGCAACAAAAGAGATAATTAACCAGGCTAGCTTTATTATGATTTAGTAAGTTATACAGGTTAGTCATGATGCATCTTTTGAATTTTAGTATAGGCTGTGAACACTATTGAGCTGCCTGCCTATTTTTGCGTTTCTCAAGGATGCTGCAAGTGCCTATAATGTCGATCCTTATGTTGTTTTTCAGTAGTAACCTATTGACGTTGCAGTTTGCAAGTTTTTGGTGGATACGACTTCTGTTGTTATGTTGAAGACACCGGTAAAACTTGAATCCCTTTTTAGATAGAACAATTTGTCATATTCTCTTACATTTTTATTATACACATAATTAAATTGCGAAGGAAATGTTTGTAATTTATGTGCTTATTGTACCACCACTATGTGGATGAAATTGCAAGTTTATACATGCAAGCTCAATGGTTGATGAGGATAAACGTGTTTTGTTCCTTTACTCTTCCTTGCTAATCTTAAGAGCTGTACACATTGTAGTTTTAGGTTAAGCCCAGTTGACCATCAAGAACTATACATAGTTAA
>NW_020648923.1:0-1049 GCF_003573695.1 Papaver somniferum
AGATCTCATTTACTTAAAAATGTTAAATCTCAAACTAATCGTTGTTTTTTCAGTAGTTCAAATTGCATTAACAAATTCTACCAGAAGCATCTCACAATCCAAAATCAAAATTCACATCAAAAAAATCAAACATCTCCACAAATCAATACCTGGTTTGAAGAAAACTGCCAAACCAAAAATCAACGCACGATCTTGTTTTTAAATAAAGATTTAAATTCTTCCCATGCCTAGTCAAACGATCTGTGCTTGTGCTCTTAGATCTTCTTCAATTTTATTTACTGATCAATTTTCATTTCATTTGGCTATCATTGATTTACAAGCATATTTCTCTTGCAGCTGGTTTTTGTGACTAGATAGGTTAGGTTGAGATCGAGAATCCTTCTGGTTGGGTATTGATTTGGAGTATGTATCCCGTTTCAGACGGGAGTGGTGGTGGCGGCGGCGGTGGAAAAAATTCTGATGGAGAAGGAAGAGAAGAGG
Source organism: Papaver somniferum (assembly GCF_003573695.1). Taxonomy (NCBI): domain Eukaryota; kingdom Viridiplantae; phylum Streptophyta; class Magnoliopsida; order Ranunculales; family Papaveraceae; genus Papaver; species Papaver somniferum. The sequence continues at coordinate 481 of NW_020648923.1, forward strand.
ATAAGAATAGTAAAGAGAGAAGAAAGTATCCGTGGATCTAAACGATGGGAGATGGGCGGAAATTACTTAGTTACCCTTTAGAAGGCAGCATTTGAAACCGCTCCTCAGTAGTGCGCTGCTGAGTGCTGACCTTGGCTGTATGGGTGAGGTCTTGGCTCAAGTTTAGATCGCCCGGCTGCAATCGTTCCTTTGTTTCCGCAAAAGTGATAATTTCACGTTGGGAATTTTGAAGAAAGGGTCGGGATCCCTTGGCAAAAGGTTTCCACAAAACTTTTTAACCGTGTGATCCCATGTATCTAACGGCCCTCCTTATAGATGATGTGAGACTTAATTTAGTGTTAGTTTGTGTTTGGCTCAATCTTTCAGAAGTCAAACGTAAATGTAGGGAATACGAAGAATGAATGTTTGGCTCATTCGTCCCTAAATATGGGAAGTATAATGAATGAAATCATGAATAATTAAGCAAGTTTCCGAAAATAATTAACTGTAATTCTATTATATTTGTTAGGTTGAATATTCATCTTCTTCCCATCCTACCAAGTTTTCATTAATAAATATGAATGGTCCTT
>NW_020648924.1:0-629 GCF_003573695.1 Papaver somniferum
ATATTCTCCTAGGTTGCATATCAACAGATTGTGGAAATTATCAAGACAATTAACGCATGCAGAGAAAGAAAATAAGAAATTATTCCCAAGAATAATTTTCCTTTACTGTGAAGATTTTGAGGAATTAACGGCGAGATTTGATGCGCCTGGAATGTATAAATAGGAGATACATGAGTCCTAGAAGGGGTGTCGAGAGTTTGGGGTCGAGAGGAGGTCCAGAGAAGCAGAAATCAAGAGTTGATGAAACTCTGTTGATGTTGCTGCTGATGATGAAGAACACCAAGAACACGAAGAACGGACTCGCAAGGACAGTCGTTTATGAACAGTGTCTAAGACGCACACCCGTGGGTCGCAGCGCAGTCTAAACAGCAGCATCACTTGTCTTTTATCGTTCATTCTGTGACGCTTTTTGTGGGTCGCAGATTACAGTTTTACACCATTTTCTCTTCTTCTCATCATTTGTAAATCATTTTTGAGCCATAATAAATTATTTTGAGAGCATTTATACTAGATGAGCTAATTCCCTCGTAACCAAGGCAATGGAGGAAGCTATTCACGCAACATAAATGAGTAACTATTTCATTTAATTATATAATTCACCTAATCGCTGCTTTTGCAGAGTTTTAAAT
>NW_020648925.1:0-1058 GCF_003573695.1 Papaver somniferum
ACGGCGTCGATGTAGCGAATGTGCAAGTGCGAGTCGATCCACAGAGACTTGGTGTGTGTGATTGAAGGTTTCCTACTTTCCTAAGCTAAGATTATCCTAAGCAGTAAACTATGGCAGTGAATTAAAGGGTTGGTGGTAAGTGGAGTTAGTGGTGGTTGTGGTAGTGGCAGAGAGTTGGTGGCGGTGCAGGTGGTGGAAATGGGTTCTGCATCGGGGGTGAGGGAGAAGAGATGGAGAAGAAGGAAACTCGATGGGAATTAGGTTGGGGTGCGTTTGGTTCTGTTTTGGGTAGGGTTAGGTATTGTGGTGTTGAGCGGGTGCAGCAAATTTTGATGAACAGCGAAAATGAGCGTTGGATTGTCACTTCTGAAATGGATCTAACGGCAAGATGGAAGCAGGCTTGGAGCGACCGTTGGATGTATGATACATCAAAACTGACGGCTTAGATTGGAGTTAGGTACTATGATGTTTGACAGGAACTTCAGAGTTTGATGCACGATGATGAGGCAACCGTAGGATGATGTGATGGATCCTATCTGACGGTTCTCATGGAAATGGGTATGGATATTGGAAATGGATTTGGGTAAGGGTTTTGGGCCTTGGGTATGCCAATCCCATATCTTCTTTAAGAATAATTCTTCCTCTTCAAGCCCACTTCTAGTTTATCCGGCTCTTGCAAACATCATTCTTCGCTGCCTTCCTGCGGGAGTCTTGACCGTTTCTTTGCTCTTTTCGCTCAACAATTCATCCAAGCTTTATTTAGTACCTAAAAATACAAAATTAATCAATAAAAATATTTATTCTTGAAAACAATGAAAATACAGAATATGGGATAAAATGTAGAATTAATGCACAAAAGATGAGTTAAATGCCAAGAAAAATATATAGAAATATGCACTTTTTAGCACTCATCAAATACCCCCAAACCTGAATTTTACTTGTCCTCAAGTAAAACAAAACTAAGGAAATCCTACCTATACCACTGTCGCTGGTCTCTCGAATGCATTTAGCGTATGCACTAAGCCTTTTAAACCGCTAAGTGTCCCTAGTGGACGAGT
>NW_020648926.1:0-435 GCF_003573695.1 Papaver somniferum
ATTTATCAGGGGCAAAAGGTGAGATTTATTCTCAAAAATAATAAATAACATATCTCCTCTTGGAAGTTAGACATGACGGCTAGTGTTAATAAAAATAAATTTATTAATCTGGCCATGCATAAAAAAAATTCAAAGAAAATGTTTGATGTTATTTTTTTCTGGTGATTTTCTCAAAAACTCGGATTATATACCGTTCACTAGGATTACGGCACGGTCCTTAACGTTGGTTAATTTCTAAAATCATACTAATTTAATTATATTTTTGCTAAGTAATCGATTTGTAAGACCTATTACTTCCCTTGCAAAATCGCTCGTATAATCACCGACAACACATACCTATACCATATCATCCAACTTCATTGTGTCAGCGCAGCTAAATTGCACCATTGCTAAAAACATGATGACATATCTCAAGAAACAACATGTATAACTATC
>NW_020648927.1:0-1031 GCF_003573695.1 Papaver somniferum
AAAAAAATTAACCTAGCTCTAGATTACCATAAGAAAATTTGGGTAACTCCGGTTTTGGTTTTTCACACAACACTGTGAAAGTTGATGATTTTATTGTGTATATATACAGGTTTCATAACAAGATTAAAGATCCTAATACTATAAATATATCAAAGGAATTAAATATAATTACAAAATATTCTTAATCACATATAATCTTCTATGCATGCATTGATCTTATTTCCATATTCTTCTTTGCATGACATTAATCACATATAATCTTTTCTGCATGCATTTATCTTCTTTCCATATTCTTATTTGCATGACATTAATCACGTATTATCTTGCATGTACTAATCTTCCTTCTATGTTTAGGTTGCATGTACTAATCTTCTTTCCCTGTTTAGAGCATCGAGTAATGGTAGTGATTGATATTATCTTTCTTTCTATAAATATGTATAGTAAACAAATTTATCAAGTGACTGATAAATCTAATACCCCCCCTCAAGTTGGAGCGGGAGAGCCTGAACAGACGCCCAACTTGCCAACCAGCCGCCCAAATTGTTGTGATCCTAGTGGCTTGGTGAAAACGTCAGCGAGTTGATCAGAAGATGGGAGATACTTTGGCAAAATCAACCCGTTCATTAACTTCTCATGAACAAAGTAACAATCAATTTCTTTGTGTTTCGTACGTTCGTGGAAAACAGGATTTTGATCAATGTGAATTGCAGCTTGATTATCACAGGAGATGGTGATAGGTAAAGGACAAGGAATATGCAAGTCCTTGAAAAGATAACGTAACCATTGAAGTTCAGTCGTAAGATTATCCATGACACGATATTCAGCTTCAGCGGAAGAGCGAGCAACAGTGGGTTGTTTCTTTGATTTCCATGAAATAGGACTAGAACCTATGGAAACAAAATAGCCTGTAGTAGATCGTCTAGTAAGTGGACATCCTGCCCAATCCGAATCAGTGTATCCATGTAATGAGAGTACACTGGAAGAAGACAGAAAAATACCATGTCCAATTGTACCTTTGAGATAACGAAGGA
>NW_020648929.1:0-383 GCF_003573695.1 Papaver somniferum
ACGGGAACGATGGGGGTGTGAATGTGCTCGCCGACAAAAACAAAGATGGTGTGAATGTACTCGACAATGGGAACAAAGGTGGTGTGAATGTAGCCACAAACAAAAACGGAAGTGGTTCAAATGTCGTCACAGACAAAAACAAAAGCGATACAGATACGTATGCGGATAATAACTATGATGGTGGAAATAAATACGGAAATCACTATTAGTGCCCAAACTAGTACATTTACCTCCCCAACTTTTATTTTGGAGTAAAAGGAAGCTGGTAAGAGTACAGGGAAACAAAATGACTAAAGGTTACAAGTTTTCTGGAAGACCACAATTTTCATTTTATTTCTTTTAAGTGGTTGTGTTAGATGGCAATCAAGTTTGTGCCTTGAAGG
>NW_020648930.1:0-955 GCF_003573695.1 Papaver somniferum
GCAATTGACAGGATCTTGGTGGATACGTGGAGCTCGTTCGATATACTCTTTTATCACAGCTTTAGAACCATGGGGTACAAAGACTCGGATCTCGTGCCATCAACGTACAACATATATGGGTTTAACGGAGTTATATCTAAGCCGAAAGGAGAACTAATTGTAAAAAAATTTGCTGGCGAGCTGGAAATGAAAGTCATAGTCTGCGTGATAGACATAGACTCACCATACAATGCTCTCATAGGGAGACCATGGATACACGGGATAAAAGGGATTGCATCTACATATCATCAAGAAATACGATTTCCCATGCCAAGTGCGATTGGAGAGATAAGAGGGGATCTCATGTACGCGCAAGATTGCAGCCAGAAGGATGTCCATAACTAATCCTTAGATTTTATCAATGACTTAATCCTTAGATTTCATCAAGTAAGTATAGGCATATCTAGTAATATCCTCAATAAAAGTGACATAATATTTGTGTCCATCACGAGTAACCTGACTTTTCAAATCAACAACATCATTATGCACTAATTCAAGTAAGGAAGAATTTCTTACAACGGACTTAAAGAATATCCTAGTTATCTTTGCTGGCACACATATTTCACACTTAGAAACATTATCAAAATTACAATTGGAAATTAATCCTAATTTTTTCATGTTTCTAAGAGAACCATAACTCACATGTCCTAATCTAGCATGCCATAAATCAATAGAGTCAACAATATAAGCAGAACCATTATTCATTAAATTAAGTTTAACCATTCCGTTACAAGGGTATCCTTGTCCAATAAATTTTTCGCTTTTGGACATTACAAACTTATCAGATCCAAACTTAACCTCGAAACCTGCCTTGTTAACAAAGACTCCAGAAACAAGGTTTTTACATATGTCTGGGACATGTAATACATTGATAAAGGTAACAATCTTTCCAGAAGTAAACTTGAGTTCAACAGTG
>NW_020648931.1:0-604 GCF_003573695.1 Papaver somniferum
ACGGGATGGCGTGTGTGTATTGACTATAGGAAATTGAACAAGGTCACAAGGAAGGATCACTTTCCCCTTCCTTTTATCGACCAAATGCTAGAGCGATTAGCTGGACATAGTCAATATTGCTTCTTATATGGCTACTCCGGTCATAATCAGATCGTTATTGCCCCAGAATACCAAGAGAAAACCACCTTTACCTGTCCCTTTGGTACCTTTGCGTATAGACGCATGCCTTTTGGGCTATGTAATTCCTATGCAACTTTTCAGCGTTTATGGATAATTTTTTAGTGTTTGGTTCATCTTTTGATGAGTGCTTGCATCATTTGACATTAGTGTTGACTAGGTGTAAGGAAAAAAATTTAGTGCTTAATTGTGAAAAATGTCATTTCATGGTTAAATCAGGAATTGTATTAGGGCACATCGTCTCTTCAAAGGGTATAGAGGTAGACAAAGCCAAAATTGACCTTATTAAGACTTTACAGGTCCCAAAAACCGTAAAAGATATTAGGTCATTCCTAGGGCATGCAGGTTTTTACCGTCGATTCATTAAGGATTTTAGCTTGATTTCTAGACCTCTTTGCAATTTGCTTGCAAAAGATGTTAAGTTTGT
>NW_020648932.1:0-746 GCF_003573695.1 Papaver somniferum
TGTAGTGCTAACAGTGCTTGGAACGGGCAGTTTTATCCTGGATACGACTTGACCACAGGGTATAGGCATCACTCATTCTTGAGGCGTACCGGTCAACTATCGTGTTAAGGACAGCGTGTTGAACACGTGACTCTGTCCTCTGGGTCTTGCCATTTTGAGTGTTTATTTACCTTCCAGAAATTTTCCTTCTAACATTTTTCTTTGAGTATTTTAATTGTTACAGACGCAACAGTAAATTGGGTGGCCTAGCACAAGTCTCTCCATTCACAGCAAATGGTTGGGATATATCGGTAATGAAACTAAAAGTACATGGACCAGTTGCTTCTGGGATAACAGAGGTCCATATTAACTTTAAATCCATGCCATTCACGGCTCTGGTTTATATAGCATGAAATCAATCAAGAATATTATTTCTCCTTTTGAGAGAGTAGTAGTTAAAGCCGGTGATTTTCAAGCTAGTGCTAGGAAGGAATCTTGTTAAGGATCGAGCAAGAGAGAGGAGAGCATAAACGCGAAAGCATTAAACGTCTACATTGATAATAATTTTGGTGTCTTAACTTTCATGACTCAACAACCTATTTATATTGTTCACAAACTTGACGACCACTCAAGGCACTTTCCTAACTAAGATCAAATTCTAAACATAGACACTTTCATAATATAACTATGACTCTAAAATAGAACTCTTCTAGAACTCAAACACCTTGTTTCTCAAGATACTTTACGTCCTAATATAACTCTGATAT
>NW_020648933.1:0-617 GCF_003573695.1 Papaver somniferum
GTCAAGAACTTCAAGGTGTGCTTAAAAGAGTAACCAATATTTTTCGAATGATTGTCCTGTTAAGCTCGATACCCTATAGGTCTCTTTCTAGTCCAAATTTTAGGCTTAGGTTCGCTTTAGGTTTCGTTTTCCTAAGACGGGCAAGAAGGGAGCGGTGATGAAATCCGAACCCTTATCTTATATGGTCCAGTCCTTGCCCTTTACTAGGAATTTAAAAACAGTCCATATTCAAGTCCTCAGCATATATTCACCTTAAGGAGTCCAGTAACCCGCTTGCAGGAGATTCGCGGGTGTTTAGAATTTTACCTCCCGTACCAGACGGGCGAAGAACCGCTGAAGTCGACTCGGGCCACGACTCCTATGCCGTGTGCGAACCCGAGGGGCCGAGACGATATTGTAATCGTCGTCCTTCCCTGCAAACAGTTTATATTTAAGGGTACCCTTCAGTAGGGTTTAAAAATAAAAATAAAAATGTCCCAAAATTAATGTCCAAAGTCCATAAAAAAAAACAAAAGAAAAGAAAGTCTAAAAAAATTACAAAAATAAAAATGTCTTTTTTTTTTTTCTCTCTTTTTAACAAAATAAAGAAAATCTTCTTCTTTTCGCTCCTTTAGTTT
>NW_020648934.1:0-1085 GCF_003573695.1 Papaver somniferum
CAATTATAACCCTGATGCATAACCCGTCATGCGGATGCATAATCCGTTATGCAGACATTTTTGATAATTTCATATAATTATGGGTGTCATGGAAATAATTATGGATGTCACGGTACCTAAAATTAATTGTGGGCCTGACAATAAAAATATTTTTTTGGGCCTGTGCCTCATTTTCCCTGAATATATTCCAGCAAGACAAAGAAACAAGTGAAAACTACTACCAAACCCATTTATCAATTTCTCATCACCCTCAAACCCACGGGCGTGAAACTTCACACGCGCACCCATTTTTCCTAGAAAAATTCTTAACAGACCCAGATTTAAAAGAAAATGGTTTTCCTTTTTTTTTATCATTCTTCTTTCTTCTCCGTTTCTTTTTTTTTTTCTGATTTTTTTAGAAACAGCCGATTCTCGACACTGGGTAGCTAACATGGGGATTTTTTTCAGCAGAAGAATTTCAATTTCATGAGCAGGTTTTTAGGTTTGTGGTTTGAAGATTTTTTTTTTTTGATTCGTTTTAATTAGATTTTGTAATTGTTGTTGGTGCTCATATTTAAGAATTTGTTGGGGACCTTGTTTCTCCATTGGAATCTCAAATTACGCTATTTGTCGGGAATCGGAATACTCCAGTCAAATTGAGAATGCTCCAATCGTAGATAGTGACACAAATCTGTATGCTCCTCCTATTCTGAATATTTCCACATTCAAAAGGTAATTTGATATGTATTCCGCTGTCTTATAGCGACTGCTATTGATTCTTTTTTTTTTTATGCTCTCGGTGGTACAATATCCTCAACTGTAATTAAATTTGCTGCACATGTATATTACTATGTGAATATTGCGCAATCTAGGAGAAGAAAGATCAGTACTCCTTCATTCTTCCGCTACACATGACAAATCCACCCACTGATTGGTGTTGTTAGTAGGACTAGTTGACAAATTAGAGCATATAATTTTATATTGTTGTCATTGACAGAAGTTATGGACTAATGGAGCGAATGCTCAAAGTATACGTCTACAAAGAACTAAACCCGTCTTCTATTCGCTACTCCTCAAGGGAATTTATGCTTATGAAGCGGGTGGTT
>NW_020648935.1:0-965 GCF_003573695.1 Papaver somniferum
GATCTTCATATCCTGCGTTTAAACTTGATTTACAGTTATATTAATGTGTTTGTCAATGCAGAGGGTAAGCCACTTACGGTCAAGGAAAAAAAAAACGTAGACTGATGAAACAAGGACGATATGTCATAGTGAAATAGAAGGTGGCATGATGAATGATTACAAGAAGTTCGTTGCAACACTTGTAGTTAAACCAAAGGCTAATGGACATGGAAGCATAGTGAAGTGGACTATAGATTATGAGAATCTTAACGAGGATTCTCTGGTTCCTTTTGACTATCTAGCCTTTTTCCAATAAAACATCGAAGACTTGAGCTCTCACCTCTGCGCTTCTGATTAAATTATCATTGGATATGTCCAACGGATACATATGCAACGATGAACATCAGTGTTCTCCATGTACGGTGTATGATAATAAAGTCTATATGTGGAGTTACCACCAGACTTGCTATCTATAATAAATGTGTGCGTGCTGGTGCCGGCATATTGCCCATACTCCACGCGAAAACATCGCAATAATCCTTTAGCAGTTGTATTAGGTTCTTTTATTCTTCTTCCTCCACTGTGGTCCCTATTTTTATTATTTTTGGTCCATCGTTGTGTCGCACGTTGAGGTCTTGGCAGATTTTCGCCTGCGTAGTATCTCCCCTGATTTCTCCTATCCCATCTGGGACGGGGAAGCGAACACATTGATGGAAGAACGATGCCACCCATATGACTCCATGTATGCAGGGCCTCCCGATAATCGCGTTGTACCGAGTATCCATATCCACGACACTGAATGTTACTATGGTTTCTAGCAACTTCACGGGTATAGTCACCGTGATTTCTCCCTTTGGTTTTGTCGCCACACCGTTGAATACGAAAATGTTGTATTCCTCCGGGGCGAGATTTGAATCGTTGTATCCTATTGCTTTGAACGTGTGATAGAACTGTACATTCACTGAACTTCCACTATCTACTAAGAT
>NW_020648936.1:0-1202 GCF_003573695.1 Papaver somniferum
CATATGTAGCATTGAAGTTGACGGGGGTATAATCCTCCTGCTTAGATCTCCTTTCAGCAAAGGGGTCATAGGACTTCAAAGTAGTCTTTCACTTGCTACGATACCAACTCTCACGAAGGGCATGCCAGTAATTACTAGTATACTTCAAGACTCCTCGGACTCGAGTCTTATTTTCCGGGACATCCCTGGTAGACAAGGCGTCGTAGTAGAAAGGATCCTTTCTACTAAACAAAGGGAGGAGCGTACCTGCGGCCAATTGGCCAACACTAATCAGAATATTATTCTCATAGTAAGGAAAATCTCGAATAAGAGACTCGGTGGGAACATCAGGGTCGTTGACGAAGGAAATCTCAAATTTGTGAAGACGAAAATACTTAGCAATCTCATCCAAAGTTAGATGTGAATAGGTATCCTTGTCACGAAGTGTCAGCCTTTGCAGTTCATAATGAGGAGGAGGAGGTGGAAGATCCTCGATAGAAAATCCTCCAATATCAGGGTCCACAACATCCTCAGGGACCGTAGCCACCTCAGTACCATCATGCACCTCTGAGTCATCAGGAGGAGGTGATGGCGTAGCATCAGGATGATCCATCCGCGGAGGAGGATACGTCGACGAGGATATCTTTGTACCTTTACGCGTAGGCTTCTTTGGGATCCTCATAATGCCTAACATCAACAGGAAGAACATCTTCATCAACAATGGCAGAAGAAAATCACAGTTCATTCAAAAAACAGAAAAGGGGCAAAAACCGACATACTTTGGGCATGTGTTTTATTAAACCAACCAAAGGAAACAATTTGAACGCATCATAAGGCAAAAATTAATATCATACATCACGAAAAGCAAAATTACAGGCAAGGAACGATCATGGCAAAATCATCATCAAAAATCATAACAAAACCCAAGTTCCCATACAACTTGAGCAAGTAAAAAAGAACGATAATTCTCACATGCAATTATAACATCAACATAAGTAATACTCTAGTCAAAGAAAGAGACACAGGGCCAAGCATGAGGAAAATAAAAACTAAAAGACGAGTATCACTTACTTGTACGATCAACTGTGGAGCCAAAGCACTCGAAGAATCACAAGGAAGAAGGAGCAGTTAGCAGCGGGAGAAGAATCTCAATGAAAGAGATAGAGAGGGACAGTTCGAAGAAGAAGAAAGGGAATTAATAAAAATTCCTTCTCTTTGTTCCC
>NW_020648937.1:0-503 GCF_003573695.1 Papaver somniferum
TACTACGAGACTCAATCTTCCCTAGAACAATGGATCTTTAGAAGTTTACGGGTAAGATTCCATGAGAATATTCTCATAAACCCTAAACACGCACGAATTCGTCAACTTCGAGAAGTGAACTTGTTCCGAGATCGAAAACTAACCATAAGATAAATATTATGAGACTGCAACTTAGCATGAACGATGGATCTTTAGCAGTTTACGGGTAAGATTGCATGAGAATATTCTCATAAACCCTGAACGCGCACGAATTCATCAACTTCGAGAAGTGAACTTTTTCCGAGATCGAAAACTGGCCATGAGATAACTACTACGAGACTCGAACTTCTCGAGAACGATGGATCTTTAGCAGTTTACGGGTAAGATTCCATGAGAATATTCTCATAAACCTCAAACACGCACGAATTCGTCAACTTCGAGAAGTGAACTTGTTCCGAGGTCGAAAATTGGCCATGAGATAACTACTACGAGACTCAAACTTCCCTAGAACAATGGATCTTTAG
>NW_020648938.1:0-718 GCF_003573695.1 Papaver somniferum
TGAAACAAAAAGGTCAATCCTGCTACATGACCATCTGAATAACAGCTAGTTGACAGCTATGCTGATGTGGACATGGCACGTATGTGAGAGTGAAAAATGACTCATTCTCCATGTCATCGATCTCAACGTACCGTGGAACATTGAATTTTAAAATGAATCTCTAGCTTCAAAAATGACTCATCAGATCAATCTAATGATCAAATTCAGAACGAAGAATGGGTTTTGATGCTTTTTGCATTAGTATGATCAGATCTAACTAATCTCATTGTTTTTGTTTCTTTTCTTATGCCTTTGAGTTTGAGTTTTCCTTCTGAAAACAAAAAAAAAAGAAAAAAATTGTCTGATTGACAAAATGGTTTGAGTTTTCCTTCAGAGGTCTAATCTGAATTCAATATATTCTTAACAAAGAACTCAAACCATTTGTGGAAGAACATCTACGGTTTTACTGACCCAAGTCACACGAAGGGAAAAACATCGATAAAAAAATATATTGAAATAATTGAATTTAGATTAGTACTGTTCGTACGAAATCTAAAATGGTAAGAAGAACCAAAAGATACCATGAGCTTCACATTCTTATTACTCTTTCGTGCTATCAAATTTTTAGCTTGATGCAATATCTCTCCCTTATGTAATTTTTCTCTCTAACATATACTTAATTTCTTTTTAATGAAAATCTGTAGTTTGAACTGCGAAAACAAATCATGTTTTGCTAAAA
>NW_020648939.1:0-1324 GCF_003573695.1 Papaver somniferum
AATGAAGTATCCAAGTCGTTAACCTATAGGGTTTCGCGAAAAACCTAAGGCTAAAGGAGAATCGACTCAAGCATCAACTTGTATAACACAGAAGGTGTGGGGACTAGGTTTCGCAGTTGCTAGAGTTCTCCTTTATATAGTTTTCAAATCAGGGTTTGCACTCTAGGTTACCCTGGTAACAAAGCATTCAATATTCATTGGTAGATGAAAACCTGATTAGACTCAAGATAATATCTTTCAACCATTAGATCGAACTTAGGTTGTTATACACAAATGAAAAGTGACTTCATTTAGATATAAGTAACCGTACCTAAACGTGTACACCTTGTTGGCTCAATAATAGTTAACCGAAGTTAGCCATATGAACACTTTCATATTAACCTTATTCATCTTATTCACAACTAATTCAAATGAGTAAAATGAAACTAGTTATAAAGTTTTTCAATTGTTTATATTCTCATAGAAGTATACAAGACACAATTGAAGCAAAATCGATTTGATTCACTTGAACCAATTCATGAACATTACATCCACGGTTTGCAAAAGATTGCATTCCTTATTATATAAATGTATTAGTTCATAATACAACCGATTCTAGAACTTAACTCACTCAAGTATGATAACGGGTACGCATACTTAAGTAGCCGGACTTATATTGTGTCATACAGTATGCGAACGGGAACGCATACTATCATACATCCAAAACAACAGTTGAAGTAGTACGCGTACAGGTACGCATACAATAGTTCTCGGACTTCAACTGAGTTCGCCAGTACGCATATGTGTACGCATACCAAAGCTCCCGGACTTTACCTGAGCTTTCCAATACGCATACGTGTATGCATACTATACTGGTCTTGGATCAACATATATGCAAGTATACATGCTATGTATATAATCCAATTATGATTAAGTGTTCTGAATTCTATTTCAATTATTAAAACTTTCTTAGAGGATGACAATAGTTGTTTTCACAAACCATTAGCATAAAAGCGATTTTTCAATTTATTGAAATAATCAATACGAAACATTCCAGGTATACATAAAATGATTATCTCACACAAATCATGTAAGATGTAACCAGGCAATTTTCACATGATCATCATTTTACTTGCGTCGAGAATATAAGATGAAATTGGTTAAAGCGAAAGATTACCAACACATATTTCGAGAAATATGTAAGCGAGTTAAACTCAGATCAAAATATCAAATGTGTATAATCGAATACTATATAATAATACGACTTTTGTCTAAAGAAGGAAGATAGAGTATAAATAGACTTTCTAAGTGATAGATGAGTTTCAGTCTCCACATACCTTTTGTT
>NW_020648940.1:0-1576 GCF_003573695.1 Papaver somniferum
TAAAAACATGAATAAAAGAATGAATAAATGGGTACCCGATACCCGCGGGTACCCAACGGGTATTACCCGTTTGGACCCGTTTAAATTCGGGTCCAATCGGGTAATTACCCGCCGGGTCCTAAGTAGCTAATGGGTCCAACTTTAGGACCCGGAACCGGACCCAAATATACCGGGTCCGGTTCTGGTTCCGGGTAATGGGTACCCATTGACAGCCCTAGAAGTGATGCCATACAAAATTAATGTTAATCAATTTCAATGTGTTTTATATATTCATGAAAGACATCATTGTGAGCGATATGAATTGCAACTTTTTTTTATCACAATAGAGAGGAGTTGGTTCTGATGTTTGAACATCCATATCATGAAAAAGCCATCATAACCAAAAAATTTCAGAGTAGCATGAGTAAGATCTCGATACTCAGTGTTATCGCTAGAGCGGGAAACAACTGTTTGTTTCTTAATAACCAATAGATTAGATAATTAACTAGAAATAGGCAGAATATAGTGGTTGAACGTCGATTAGTGACATCACCTTCCTAGTCAAAATCGGAATATACATGAAGACGAAGATCATATGTAGAGGAGAAATATACTCCCTAATTAATATAATGTACCTTTGATATATATAGCGTAAAATCCTAAGAACAGCAAAATAATGTTTTTGTCTTGTGGATGACATAAACTAGATGATAATATGAACTGCATTACTGTTATCTGGTCATATGATAGTGAGGTAGTTAAGGCTGCTCATCAGTTGACGATATAAGGAATGTTTGGATAAAGCTTACATCAACATAGTTGAGATTTACATTAAATTTCAAGAGTTGTGTTTACAGGTTTGCTGTCAGTTAATCCGGAACACCGAAGAATTTCAGTGGTATATTTCACTTGAGAGATAAATATACACTAAAAGATTTATCAAAATCAATACCTAGAAAATATCATAAAAACCCAAGGTCTTTCATTTCAGAACGTGAACGGAGATGAAGCTTTTAAGAACTAATACCCTCCAATTCATTACCTATAATGACCATGTCATTAATGTACATGAGAATAATACTCATCCCCTTATCATCTTTGTAATAAAAATTGCTAAGTCATATTCACTTCGAGTGTATCCATATTAAATAATGACATTGGATAATTTTTCAAATCAAACACTTGGTGGTTGTTAATTTCATACAGAGATTTACAAAGCTTACGCACTTGATTAGAAGAATGAGGTAATCGGGTAGTGGATTGATGTAGTTTTGAAAGTGATAAGTAAAGTTCGTTCAACTCGGACTTGATGAGATTGGTTTATGATTTAAAAATAAAATAAAGAAATTAAACACAAAGATTGTCACAAATATCGAGAGATTACCGAGACTCGGGACTCCACCAATTTTCACATTCATGTGGTGCAACTAATAATTCTTGACATTTATAGCTCAAATAATAATAATTTATTGACTCTAATTCATTGCCGAAAGTAGATTTTGAAAGTAATGACTGTATATATAAAGCATGAAACATCAAAACACTTAAGAACGCATGACCCATCAATTGAAATCACAATTATTCAATAAAAATCATA
>NW_020648941.1:0-706 GCF_003573695.1 Papaver somniferum
AACTCCGAAATACTTTGATAGAGAATCAACTAGACAGTCAGACTCAATCTAGATAAAAGTATCTCAAGGAGTTAATATCTCTCTCTTGATTTGATTTTTACTCAAGCTAAAAACAATAACGAGTCTTTATCAAATACAAGGAATACTTGGACGGTACCAAAGACCAATGTCCAAGGATCAATCAATATCAATCAACAACCAAAGGTTGGATTTCCAATTGATGATCACGAAAGCACAACCTGTATTATTTCAATTATATAAAATATAATGCGAAAAATAAATAATATAGACACCACAAGTTTTGTTAACGAGGAAACTGCAAATGCAGAAAACCCCCGGGACCTAGTTCAGATTGAATACATATTGTATTAAGCCGCTACAGACACTAGCCTACTCCAAGCTAACTTCGGACTGGACTATAGTTTAACCCCAATCAGTATCCCACCGATCCAAGGTACAGTTGTACTCCTACGCCTCTGATCCCAGCAGGATACTATGCACTTGATTCCCTTAGATGATCTCACCCACAACCAAGAGTTGCTGCAACCCAAAATCACAGACTTGATAATAAACAGATCTGTCTCACACAGAAAAGTCTATCAAAGGATAAATCTGTCTTCCACAGATAAACCCTAGGTTTTGTTCCGTCTTAAGATATAAAATCAAGGTGAACATGAACCAATTGATAATCCGGTCTTATATTCCC
>NW_020648942.1:0-734 GCF_003573695.1 Papaver somniferum
TCGAATTAATTCAGAATTTTCCAAAACGGTATTAAAACGTTCATGCACATAAATGAAAATATTCTCGCCATAACATTCATCATAATGTCGACATAAGGAAAACGGAAATAAAATAATGTCGACATTAAGACTCACCAGTTCATACGCCCCCCCATAATTAAGATAAATTAATTTTAATTTAAAATATTTTAGGTAATAAATCAAAAGAAGTTTTTCCAAAAAGATAAGTCTTGGTTGATCCATATCCACGGCGCAAGCACGAGCCCGAACCCGAAGACTAAGTGAAAGAAAAAATATTTTTCCCCACCCGTTCCACCCACATTGTTTTACTAACTATCCATAAAGGATTAGTTATATAGTGGAGCTCCTCTTTAGTTATACCAAATGTGGGACTAAAGGTTCTATTTCATTCACCCATAAGAAAATGAGTAAGTTCTCTTAGAGACCCAAAGGTCCTAAGTTCAATTCCCACCAAGACATTAAAACCAAAATAATAAACTCATTTTTATCCAACAATCCCCCACATGAATGAAATACCGATAAAAATCAGAAAACGGAAAGTGAGAAATACCACTTAGGAAAGAGGTGTCCATGAGGTATTGAACCTTTGCTTAGTGAGAAATTGTCGGGACTACTCGATGGACAGTGAACGCGATGTCTTGAACTGCCATCGTTTCGTTTAATCCGCGATAATAACCACACGTGATATCTCTCTAGGTGCTGTCAAGTTCGTG
>NW_020648943.1:0-779 GCF_003573695.1 Papaver somniferum
GGGCAACATACCAAAGGATGGTCGATGCTATCTTCAAGCCATGGATTGGAGGAACCCTAGAAGTCTACGTGGACGACATGCTCGTCAAAAGCAAGCTGCGTAAAAATCACCACCAGGACCTGAGGAATATCTTCGAAGCAATGAGACAGCATCACATGAAAGTGAATCCGGAGAAATGTACTTTCGGTGTCACCTCGGGGAAGTTCCTCGGGTATCTAGTGACGAAAAGGGGCATCGAGGTAGACCCTGCTAAGATTCAAGCCATAGTAGAGATGCCGTCACCAAAGAATCTGAAGGAAGTGCAGAAGCTCAATGGGTCCATAGCAGCGTTGGGCAGATTTATTGCACGGTCCTCGGACAAATGCAAACATTTCTTCAATATTCTTAAAAAAGGGAGCAGGTTCGAATGGACTGCTGAATGCGAGGAAGCATTCCAAAAAATCAAAGAACATCTAGCTTCAATCCCAATCCTATAGAAACCAGACCCTGATGAAGTTTTGGCACTATACATAGCAGCAACAGAGGACGCAGTCAGCGCGGTATTAGTCAAGACCAATACAAAGGTAGAACAGCCTATCTACTACGTCAGCAAGACACTCAATTCCGCGGAAAGAAATTATACTAAGATTGAACAACTCATCCTCGCACTGGTATGGGCTACCCAAAAACTGAGAACCTACTTCCTAACTCACCTCGTCAGGGTACCATGCAAAGCACCATTGGAAGCAGTCCTCAAAAGCACGGGAAAAGTGGGCCGAATAGCCAAATGGAATACCCAT
>NW_020648944.1:0-412 GCF_003573695.1 Papaver somniferum
ACGGTCGTCGTCTCGTCGTTCTCTACCCAAACTCTCCAAACATGTCCGGTCGCGGCAAGGGTGGCAAGGTCAAGGGAAAGTCCAAGTCCCGCTCCTCCAGGGCTGGACTCCAGTTCCCCGTCGGAAGGATCCACCGTCTTCTCCGCAAAGGAAACTACGCTGAACGTGTCGGTGCTGGTGCTCCAGTGTACCTAGCCGCCGTGATGGAATACCTGGCCGCTGAGGTCCTGGAATTGGCAGGAAATGCTGCCCGTGACAACAAGAAGACAAGAATCATCCCCCGTCACTTGCAGTTGGCCATCCGTAACGACGAGGAGTTGAACAAGCTCCTTTCCGGCGTTACCATCGCCCAGGGAGGTGTCCTGCCTAACATCCAGGCTGTGCTCCTGCCCAAGAAGACCGAAAAGAAGGC
>NW_020648945.1:0-289 GCF_003573695.1 Papaver somniferum
ACGGTGATATGTATCACTCCCCCTTAGTCAATACTCCATCTCGATCATGGAAACCACTACCCCTTACACAATGATCCGAAAACCATATGTATTTGTAGTGTGAACTACATTATTTCTCCCCCTTTTTTTCAATAAAATTGGCAAAGGTACAAGAACTGGATCATAATGAAATTTCCAAAAGAGACATTTCATAGACTAAAAGAAAAATACATACCAACTTAATTTATATGCAATCATAAAGCCGAAGCTAAATGCATTCATCAAGGAGTTTTAAGATACAAGATAACCC
>NW_020648946.1:0-313 GCF_003573695.1 Papaver somniferum
TCGGCATGCCTTTGGCACGGTGGCGTGGATGGCATGCCTTTGGCACGGTGGCATGGCTGGCATGGTTGGCATGACTTTGGCACGGTGGCGTGGCTGGCATGGTTGGCATGCCTTTGGCACGGTGGCGTGGCTGGCATGGCCGTTGCATACATTTGGCACGGTGGTGTGGCTGGCATGGTTGGCATACCTTTGGCACGGTGGCGTGGCTGGCATGGCCGGTGCATACCTGATGAGTGCCTAATATTGTATAATTTTATCCCTTTTTGTTGGCATTTAACTCATCTTTTGCGCAGTAATTCTACATTATATCCCA
>NW_020648947.1:0-587 GCF_003573695.1 Papaver somniferum
TTCCCTTTCTGTTCTCGATCTTTTAGAATGTAACACTTACTTCCAAACACTCTGAGATAGTGTAGGTTGGGCTTCTTACCGTACCACAACTCATAAGGAGTATTTAGGGTTTTTGACCGTAGGTAAACACGGTTGATCAAATAGCACGCTATAAAAACAGCTTCTCCCCAAAACTTTAACGGTAAGTTTTTGTTATGGAGCATTACCATTATCATTTCTTGAATATTCATATTCTTCCTTTCTGCAACTCTATTTTCTTGCGGAGTAATGGGTGGTGAATATTGTTTAATAATCCCAAGTTTGTTGCAAAATTCAAATACGTTAGTATCTTTGAATTCAGTTCTACGGTCGCTTCTAATTTTCTTTAGTTTGCGACCTTGTTCATTCGGGATTTTATTAACAATAATCTTGAATTCACTAAGGGTTTCGTTCTTATGAGCTAAAAGCGCCACCCAAGTGAATCTGGTGTAATCATCTACCGTAACTAAATCATACTTCTTCCAAGCAATAATAGGTTGTTGAATAGGGCTGAAGAGATCCATGTGAATTAAATCAAGTGGAGCTTTAGTGAGAATATCTCGAGATGA
>NW_020648948.1:0-1307 GCF_003573695.1 Papaver somniferum
ACAGGGTTGGTAACAATCTCGTCAACGTAAAAAAAGGAAGAAAACCGAGTTTGGAAGTAAACAGAGGTACCGTGATATTTTGGTTTATAAATGGCAGCTACGGGGAGAAAATAAGGAAGAATATCTTCCCTGGGATTCTATTCGTCACATAAAGATGAGTTTGGGTTGACATAGGGAAGCTATAGCCGTGTAGAATAGTTCACAGAGAAGAAGAAAAATCACGAGACTTCCGGTGAAAGCGAGAGGGAAAGATTCACGGGATTCAGTTTTGGTTATAGGCAGGATATATCTTTCATTTGGAAAGAAACTCTTTTCCAAAGGAAAGTCAATCTTTTAACAAGGTTTTGGTTTCACTAGAAAATGTTGAAGGCACGTAAAGGGGGATAAAAAGTACAAGACTTGGCAGCGAAGAAATTATCTATTCTTGGAAGATTTGATCGAGAAAATTGAAGCTGTTGGATATAAATAGAGATGCTGGGGACTCAGAGGGGGGAATCGAGACCTTGGGGTAGCTAGGAGAGCCGATACAGAGAAGAAAGAAGAAGTTGCAGAGGCATACTTTCTCTGCCGGAGAAGAAAAGCTAAGTTGCAGACGAAGAAGACCACAAAAACCATTACCTTTTCTTTCAAACTTGTAACAGTTCGCAACAACTATTGCTGTTAGGATTTCTCTGTAACAGCAGTTCTGTAACAGTCAGTTTTGTAACAATTATATCTATTACAAACTCGCTGCATAATATTATTCTTCAATGAAAAGACCCTTTGAGCCATGATTCTATCTTTTGGGTGCGTTTTGAGCATGAGGAGCTAAACCCCATCACTGGGATGACGGAGGAAGCCAATTCTCATCATTGTGGTAACTTTATTTAATTCTTTTTATGACTGTTGCACAAATATAAATTTAATTATGATTTTAAATTAATTAGTTGTCATTTAGTTTGATGGGTTATGCTTAGCTTTAGTGGTTTGATAACCCATGCTTACCATTTACAATTAATGTTTTTTAAAATCTACCTTGACAAAGATTAAGAGTCAATAATTGTTGTTTTTGGAGCTATAATTTTCTAAGAATTAATATTGAAACCATAGAATTAGAGTTTGGTGAAATCCTGATTCCCAGTATTCTCTCAATATTGTCGTTATCTTTTGTTTTATTCACTAGATTAATTTTATAATTTAAGTCTAAAATCAACTTCACAAGTCCGAGAATCAAACCCTTTCTTACCACTGTAAAAACTACATCAGTTTTTGGCGCCGCCGACGCGGACTTGTATTTAGGTTTAGGTTTTAGGTTTTGCATTTTTTTT
>NW_020648949.1:0-322 GCF_003573695.1 Papaver somniferum
AAAAAAAAAAAAATTTACTTTTCTCCCATTCAAAAACCAAATTTTTCTTGCTCCCATTTTAACAACCAAATTTTTTCTTCTTTAACCCATTAAAACCAAACTTGCTCCCAAAATTTTAAAAAAACCAAAAAAAAATGTCGCCCACCAAAACCAAATTTTTCCCAAAAATCCAAACCCTTTAAAAACCAAATTTTGGGCTTTGTAACATAGCTACTTAGCTTTTGAGCCAATCATGTCTGGATTTTGGTCTGCTCCTGGGGATGGAAATAAAACTCTTAGAGAACTTGCTTATGGGCATGTGCCACGTTATGAACCTTCCACG
>NW_020648950.1:0-490 GCF_003573695.1 Papaver somniferum
AAGTGTGTAGACTTTTTTGTGTTAACGTAAATAAATTTCAACATTTTTATGAACTCTTTCTTTTTGTGTTGGCTTTTTATTTCTATTTGATTCAAGATAGATGAAATATGTTAGGATTTGGATTAGTTCTTCTTGGTCTTTCATCCTTCTTCTATTGTGAAATTAGACTTCCTTCATATTTTCTTGGATCAACGTACATATAAATACAATTTTTACTAGACGTATTTCCTTGGAACATATTAATTGTAATTACAATACAATTTTCAAACTTTTTCTGTTAATAATGAGTTTATCTAATTTACGATTTAGTCTCAGAAATCAATTTCCGACTTATAACGAAGTGTGTAGACTTTTTTGAGTTAACGTATATAAAATTCAACAGTTTTATGAACTCTTTCTTTTTTGTTTGCTTTGTCTTTCTATTTGATTCAAGATAGATGAAATTTGTTAGGATTTGGATTAGTTCTGTTTGGTCTTTCGTCCTTCTTTT
>NW_020648951.1:0-807 GCF_003573695.1 Papaver somniferum
AGCAACAATCAAAGACAAGATATTCTCTAACTAATTGGCCACGTAAATTCCAAGTTAGAATCAAACAGAATCGATATTATCTTCTCTTCCATGTTTAGCTTTATCTTCATCCCACGGCTTTGCTGGCCCATTTTGCTCGATCAAATTGACCATACTAATCCGGTCTAGTGTATTCAGGTCCAGCCCAATTATTTACAGCGATTGAATCTCGTTAAAACAACCTGAGAATTCAACTCCAAAATCTGCAGCGTCTGCATGCAATATTCCCGCCAAAATCGTTTCAAATGGGGAAGAAACTGGTAGCCCCCTATCCAGAGTAGGGGTGCGAATAGCAGCTGCCTTGGGGATGACCTGGGGGTGCCCCTTAGTAATTAGGTTACCCCTTATCCAAAAGCGAGACTCCGAATAACACTTGTCCTCCGGGTGCCAAAATCAACTTTTCGAGCCGAATTTTCCAAAAATGTTTATTTCCTAAAAATACATAAAAACACAATATTATTACAAAAATAGAGATCCAAAAATACGGACATTGAGGACAAATTAGACACAAAAATGTGTCTATCAAATACCCCCAAACTTATTATTCGCTAGTCCTCGAGCAAAACTAATAAAAAATAAATAAAACCGAGTTAATCTCGGGAGGGTTTACCAGAGGTGTGCCCACAAAACCATTAATCCAGACCCTAGCTATCTACGCAGAACCTTGGAAGGCACTAAAGAATCTCCTTGGTTGGCATACAATCATTGACTATAGGAGGAAGTACCCTGATGCGAAATTCCAATTGTTGTACACGAGTTTGCACTCAA
>NW_020648952.1:0-890 GCF_003573695.1 Papaver somniferum
GGAAGGAAGAAGCAGCCTTGAAAGCTCGATATTTTTTAACGCTTTTGCCTTGATAGTGTTTTATAGTGCCAGGAATTTAAGTCAAAAGATTTCATGAATATTACAATTTAGGTGATAAATGTAATAAAAGGTATGTGGTATGACAACATGTTCCTTAATTAGAACCTGATTAATGTAAAATTGGTTGTACCAAAATTTTGTTTCTATGTTGAAAAAATTAAAATATTTTTGTCTTTCTTTTCATGTGAACTTTATATATTTGCAGCGTATATATTATTTTCTAGAATAAATATCTGAAAATATATGAAAATACGGCCGAAATTTGCAAGAAATAGCTTGGTTGCACATATATCATTCTTGTGAATCTATCAGTAGTTCACTCAATGTAATAGTCTCAAAGGGCTTCCCAAAAGACGGCATACTCTGAGCTGACAATGATAGTTGTGCGGATACTTCTTGCATAGTTGGCCGAGTACGAGGATCACTACGTAAGCATGAAAATCCAACCTGCACAAAATACATTATTTGCTTTTTCACCAAATCTCCTGGTGCTTCAATGCACTTGTCCAAGATGTCTTTCAACCTTACATCTTGTCCCACAGTACTAGAAGCCGAAGACAACAGTAGGTGGGCAGGAGGGAGTAATGCAATGACATCGGATGGATGCCTCCCCATTAGTACTTCTAACATGACCACGCCAAAGCTATAAACATCGCACTTATCCGTTACTTTCATCGTATAGGCAAGCTCTGTGGCAATATCCTAGTGGTTAATAATAGGGAGCAAGAAAAATATTAGACAAACAAAATTTGCTAAGATGTACCTGGAGCGACATATCCATATGTTCCAGCAAGTGAAGTCCAATTGGATGAATCTGGCTTCAAAATCCT
>NW_020648953.1:0-1403 GCF_003573695.1 Papaver somniferum
TAAGCTAAAGGTAGCAAAATTGAAAATGGAAAGAACCCCGAGGTAATAAGGGTTAGACGTAATGGCTCATATAAAGCATGTGAAAAGGGACATATATATCATGAGACAAAGATGTATTTTTTCCCAGTAGTAATGACACCAAAGTACATGTATTAGCTGAATACGGGATGAAGCTAAGATGTAATTCTACCTACCATCATAAATGAAAGAGTTGGAAATGCACCTGGTCATAGGTGTTGATATATACAATGTAATGTGTGTATCATTGCAGCAACCAATTTTCACATCAACTTTAATGGCAACAAGAACTTTGCCGGGCCAATTTACTACCTTATTCAGTTGAACTAGATCCAATATTTGCACCTATGGAATGAAAACACGAGACATAAATTCTCTAAAGAACTTGAGATATATTGGGTGAAACGTAATATATATATTCAGTCTAAATTACTTGAGTTGAATCCCACTTTTATTACGTAATAAGTCCACACCACTTATTAAAACTCTCAAGACCCAAATGTCTAACTCATAGTTGTTTTTCTTCTAGTAACTTAAGGAATTTAAACTAGTTGTTGAATTATTTCCTTAATGTGACTACGAGGATTGGATCATCGAGCGCAACACTACTCAAAATTTGTTTTTGAGATAGAACAAAGACGTCACAAAATCTCTACATGTACCGAGAGATAATCATAACTTGTTAAATTCCAAAGAAATCCATGCAAATGGATATTATGTGGAACCTCACAGTCATGAGAATGTAATTGGTTGCATCTTTTCAAATATCTAATATATTTGGAAGGAAATAAACTTTAGAGAAACTAATGAGTCAATTTAGTGAAATGTAAATCACTAAAGTATTAATTTGGATTATTTAATTCATATCAACTCCAACGATAAAATGTTGGAAATTGACCTATATATACTTTGACATAACCATAAAGGCACTTTGGTTGTGAAATGATGTTTCGTTTTGAAAGGACTCATACGTACATCGTTGTGTTTGAGTGGACGAGACAACGGGAAAAAAATTGAAAAAATGCGAAGTAACAACATATCTCTCAATAAGTTTTTTCGAAAGTACCAGATGCACAACCCCCTCCTCCCTATCATTATGCTTTTAAGTAAGAGAGCATATCACTCATTTTACAAAGTATTCAGTAAACACGGGATCGAGACCATCCTAAGATGCAAATGGTAAACAATCCATATTACAAAGATAACAAGGTGAAATTTAGAAAAAATATTCATGCAGAATGCGGACCATTAAAGTGACTTATGGCTCCGGTGAATATTTTGACATTTTCACTTATGGCTCGGCAAGGTTTTCAATGACACAACAACAAACACCGGAAATGTAATTTCCCAGCTAAGGCTATTTCCTTTCACATGAGGATTTTCTT
>NW_020648954.1:0-546 GCF_003573695.1 Papaver somniferum
GATTAGTTTCACATTGTCTTTCATCCTTCTTCTATTGTGAAATTTGACTTCCTTCATATTTTCTTAAATCAATGTACATAGAAATGCAATTTTTAGTAGACGTAATGCCTTAGAACATATTATTTGTGATTACAATACATTTTTCAAACTTTTTCAGTTAAAGATGAGTTTATCTAGTTTACAATTTAGTCTCAGAAATCAATTTCCGACTTATAACGAAGTGTGTTTACTTTTTTGAGTTAACGTATATTAAATCCAACATTTTTATGACTCTTTCTTTTTGTGTTGGCTTTGTCTTCCTATTTGATTCAAGATAAATGAAATTTGTTAGGATTTGGATTAGTTCTGCATGGTCTTTCATCCTTCTTCTATTGTGAAATTTGACTTCCTTTATATTTTGTTGAATCAACGTACATAGAAATGAAATTTTTACTAGACGTATTGCCTTAGAACATATTAATTGTAATTACAATACATTTTTCAAACTTTTTCTGTTAAAGATGAGTTTATCTAGTTTACAATTTAGTCCCAGAAATCAATTTCCGA
>NW_020648955.1:0-429 GCF_003573695.1 Papaver somniferum
TTTGGACCTACGTACAAAATGAGATTTAACAAAATAAGGAAATCAAAACCGGCATGGCCGGTGAACATAACGATACTGACGACATAATTTCCGGCATTGTAATTTAAAAGGAGTCTATGCCGGTTTTACGGTAACGACATTGTATGTAAATAAAATGCTATGTCGGTTTTATGGTAATTGTCAACAAAGATTGAACAAAATAAGGTAATCAAAACCGGCATGGATAGTGAACATTACGATACTACCGGCAGAGGTGCCGGCGTTGAAATTTATAGGATTTCTATGTCGGTATTCTAATAACTTGCATGCAATAAATGTGGGATACATGACATATAAACCGACATTGTATTCAAATTTAATTGTACGCCGAAACTAAATTGGAATTTTCAATTCACTAAATTCAATTTCAAATTCACTAAATTGCAAATT
>NW_020648956.1:0-511 GCF_003573695.1 Papaver somniferum
AAATGTGTAGACTTTTTTGAGTTAACGTATATAAAATTCAACATTTTTATGAACTCTTTCTTTTTGTGTTGGCTTTGTCTTTCTATTTGATTCAAGATAGATGAAATTTGTTAGGATTCGGATTAGTTCTGCATGGTCTTTCATCCTTCTTCTATTGTGAAATATGGCTTCCTTCATATTTTCTTGAATCAACGTACATAGAAATACAATTTTTACTAGACGTATTGCCTTAGAACATATTAATTGTAATTAAAATACATTTCTCAAACTTTTTCTGTTAAAGATGAGTTTATCTAGTTTACAATTTAGTCTCAGAAAACAATTTCCGACTTATAACGAAATGTGTCAACTTTTTTGAGTTAACGTATATAGAATTCAACATTTTTATAAACTCTTTCTTTTTGTGTTGGCTTTGTCTTTCTATTTGATTCAAGATAGATGAAATTTGTTAGGATTTGGATTAGTTCTGCAAGGTCTTTCATACTTCTTCTATTGTGAAATTTGACTTCCT
>NW_020648957.1:0-851 GCF_003573695.1 Papaver somniferum
ATTCCTTCATATTTTTTTGAATCAACGTACATAGAAATGCAATTTTTACTAAACGTATTGCCTTAGAACATATTAATTGTAATTACAATACATTTTTAAAACTTTTTCTGTTAAAGATGAGTCTATCTAGTTTACAATTTAGTCTCAGAAAACAATTTCCGACTTATAACGAAGTGTGTAGACTTTTTTGAGTTAATGTATATAAAATTCAACATTTTTATGAACTCTTTCTTCTTGTGTTGGCTTTGTCTTTCTATTTGATTCTAGATAGATGGAATTTTTTAGGAGTTGGATTAGTTCTGCATGGTCTTTCATCCTTCTTCTATTGTGAAATTTGACTACCTTCATATTTTCTTGAATCAACGTACATAGAAAAGCAATTTTTACTAGACGTATTGCCTTAGAACATATTAATTGTAATTACAATACATTTTTCAAACTTTCTCTGTTAAAGATGAGTCTATCTAATTTACAATTTAGTCTCAGAAATCAATTTCCGACTTATAACGAAATGTGTAGACTTTTTTGAGTTAACGTATATAAAATTCAACATTTTTATGAATTCTTTCTTTTTGTGTTGGCTTTGTCTTTCTATTTGATTCAAAATATATGAAATTTGTTAGGATTTGGATTAGTTCAGCATGGTCTTTCATCCTTCTTATATCGTGAAATTTGACTTCCTTCATATTTCCTTGAATCAACGTACATAGAAATGCATTTTTTACTAGACGTATTGCCTTAGAACATATTAATTGTAATTAAAATTCATTTTCAAACATTTTTTATTAAAGAAGAGTTTATCTAGTTTACAATTTAGTCTCAGAAATCAATTTCCGACTTATAACGAAATG
>NW_020648958.1:0-636 GCF_003573695.1 Papaver somniferum
GTGAACTTGGATAGTTGAGACGTACCTTGCGTCTTCTATTGTGCGGAATTATCACCTTCAGCTTGTAGCGGAAACTTTAGCGCCCATTTGGATCGAACCCGCTCTGATACCATGTTAGAAATTCTTATAATTTTGACGTTGAACTATATTTTCGAAGATATACGAGCATAGTGTTGTTGCTCGTATAGAGCTCCAGGAACTCTAGTGGTGAAGGTGGAAGCAAGGACTTTGTAAATTTGGACTTTATCTTCTATTGAATTGAATCTTGCTTGCTTAAAAATGAGGATGCCCATGCCTATTTATAGTCTTACATGCCTATTTAAAACGTCTCCATGAAGAAAGAAGAAAACAAGAAGAAATGGTCACTTCCTAATAAGTGATCAAAAACAGAGAGTTAACTGGTATCAGAGAATGTCTCGATCCATATGGGAGTAAGTTTCTTCCGACAAGAATCGAAAGAAGAAAAAAGGAAACGATGTAAAAAAAAAAAGTTGGAACATGTAATTTGTAATGCTGAGAAGATTCTAGAATTCTGCACATAAGTTTAGCAAAGTCTTGTAGTGTCAACTACCAAGAGCTAGTCAATGGTAATTTGTAATACAAGAAACATCTAGAAACTACAAGGCCTAAGGATGT
>NW_020648959.1:0-864 GCF_003573695.1 Papaver somniferum
GAGCAACCACAGCCATGAGACGGACCAAATACCAAAAGTAAGACTAAAAACCAAAAAAAATTGGTATTCTGGGTGTTCAAGCGCAGTGGTAGAACACCAAATTTGGTGAAGCGTAACTTATACACACGCCCGATGTCAGACGGAAATTATATTCACGTTTGTTGATTAGGCGGCTTTATATTATGCGTTTGAGTGAAACGTAGGTATAATGCGCGTTTGATTGAGGCGTAGGTATAATTAACGCCGGATATGGGACGGGGATGGTAAGTGCGTCTACAGGGACGGGGATTAAAAGTGCGTCCCATTCATACGGAGATATAAAGTTCGTCCCATTCAGTCCGCAATGCCAGTTCTCCCTCCTTTTACATGCCACACATCTTTTCTTGCCAGCAAACAGCGGTCTCATCTTGTCCAATAGTAGCAGTAGTAGTAATTACAACAGCAGCAGCAGCTGCGTGGTAGTTGCTGCTGGTCTTTTACCTAGTGGTACTGCTGAGCAATCACCACCATCATCTCTAAACAATCTCAAGGCGTGTAGCTTGCTAAGAGGATCAGTTAGAGTTAGAAGAGCAGAACTCACATACATAGGGGCAACGGATGATGACAGCTAACTGGACCAGTCTTTGGGTGAGTGACTAATCTCCGAGAATATCTACTAATTTCTTGGTTTGCCACGTTGAAAATCATTATCGCTTGGTGTTGCTCTACTTCACGAGGGGCGGGTGATGGTGGAAACTGCTTTTAAGGGGAAAGAAGGTTCTTTGTGGTAGGTCGAGGGAAGCACCTTTGACATGCTTGCAAGTTGATCTTCTCTTATAGTGGATGTTGCTAACAGACGCTCTTTATAAATGCGCCTCACCTAAA
>NW_020648960.1:0-288 GCF_003573695.1 Papaver somniferum
AAAAAAAAAAAAACAAAATTTTCTTTTGCTCCCAATTTTAAAACCAAATTTCTATTTTGCTCCCATTTTTAAACCAAATTTTCTTTTTCAAATATATCCCATCAAAAAACCAAAATTTTCCCAAAAATCCAAACCCATTAAAACCAAATAGCGGGCTTTGTGTCTTTTCAATATGGGCCAACCTCGTGCTCTCCATGAATACATGTATCCGTCAATAAAAGTTCCATTATCATGTATTGTATTACCTCAAACCAATAACCCTTTTAAAATAAATGCAAGCATGATACA
>NW_020648961.1:0-485 GCF_003573695.1 Papaver somniferum
TTACAATTTAGTTTCAGAAATCAATTTCCGACTTATAATGAAATGTGTAGACTTTTTTGATTTAACGTATATAAAATTCAACATTTTTATGAACTCTTTCTTTTTGTGTTGGCTTTGTTTTTCTATTTGATTCAAGATAGATGGAATTTGTTAGGATTTAGATTAGTTCTGCATGGTCTTTCATCCTTCTTATATTGTGAAATTTGAGTTGCTTCATATTTTCTTGAATCAACGTACATAGAAATGCAATTTTTACTAGACGTATTGCCTTAGAACATATTAATTGTAATTAAAATACATTTCTCAAACTTTTTCTGTTAAAGATGAGTTTATCTTGTTTGCAATTTAGTCTCAGAAATTAATTTCCGACTTATAACGAAATGTAGACTTTTTTGAGTTAACTTATATAAAATTAAACATTTTTATGAACTCTTTCTCTTTATGTTGGCTTTGTCTTTCTGTTTCATTCAAGATAGATGAAATTT
>NW_020648962.1:0-911 GCF_003573695.1 Papaver somniferum
GTCTCTGAAATCAATTTCCAACTTATAACGAAGTGTGTAGACTTTTTTGAGTTAACGTATATAATATTCAATATTTTTATGAACTCTTTCTTTTTGTGTTGGTTTTGTCTTTTATTCTATTCAAGATACATGAAATTTGTTAGGATTTGGATTATTTCTGCATGGTCTTTCATCCTTATTCAATTGTGAAATTTGACTTCCTTCATATTTTCTCGTACATAGAAATGCAATTTTTACTAGAGTTATTGCCTTAGAACATATTAATTGTAATTAGAATACATTTTTCAAAACTTTTCGGTTAAAGATGAGTTTATCTTGTTTACAAATTAGTCTCAGCAATCAATTTCCGAATTATAACGAAGTGTGTAGACTTTTTTGAGTTAACGTATATAAAATTCAACATTTTTATGAACTCTTTCTTTTTGTGTTGGCTTTGTCTTTCTATTTGATTCAAGATAGATGAAATTTGTTAGGATTTGGATTAGTTCTTCTTGGTATTTCATCATTCTTCTATTGTGAAATTTGCCTTCCTTCATATTTTCTTGAATCCACGTACATAGAAATGCAATTTTTACTAGATGTAATGCCTTATAACATATTATTTGTGATTACAATACATTTGTCAAACTTTTTCTGTTAAAGAATGTGTTTATCTAGTTTACAATTTAGTCTCAGAAATCAATTTCCGACTTATAACGAAGTGTGTAGACTTTTTTGAGTTAACGTATATAAAATTCAACATTTTTATGAACTCTTTCTTTTTGTGTTGGTTTTGTCTTTCTATTTCATTCAAGATACATGAAATTTGTTAGGATTTGGATTAGTTCTGCATGGTCTTTCATCCTTATTCTATTGTGAAATTTGACTTCCTTCATATTTTCTCGTACATAGAAATGCAATTTTTACTAGAG
>NW_020648963.1:0-654 GCF_003573695.1 Papaver somniferum
TGTCTTATAACGAAGTGTGTAGACTTTTTTGAGTTAACGTATATTAAATTCAACATTTTAATGAACTCTTTCTTTTTGTGTTGGCTTTGCCTTTCTATTTGATTCAAGATTGTTAGGATTTGGATTAGTTCTCCATGGTCTTTTATCCTTCTTCTATTGTGAATTTTGACTTCCTTCATATTTTCTTGAATCAACGTACATAGAAATGCAACTTTTACAAGACGTATTGCCTTAGAACATACTAATTGTGATTACAATACATTTTTCAAACTTTTTCTGTTAAATTTGAGTTTATCTAGTTTACAATTTAGTCTTAGAAATCAATTTCCGACTTATAACGAAATGTGTAGACTTTTTTGAGTTAACGTATATAAGATTCAACAATTTTATGGACTCTTTCTTTTTGAGTTAGCTTTCTCTTTCTATTTGATTCCAGATAAATGAAATTTGTTAGGATTTGGATTAGTTATGTTTGGTCTTTCATCCTTCTTCTATTGAGAAAATTGACTTCCTTCATATTTTCTTGAATCAACGTACATAAAATGCAATTTTTACTAGACGTATTGCGTTAGAACATATTAATTGTAATTACAATACATTTTTCAAACTTTTTTTTGTTAAAGATGATTTATCTAGTTTACAATTTAGTCTCAG
>NW_020648964.1:0-3268 GCF_003573695.1 Papaver somniferum
ACTAGTCACAACTTCCCTAATTTCTAGGTCATCGGATTCCTGAAAATGGTCAATTGATTCTTCTAAGTCGGGTTCATCCTCACTCATTTCTACGAGTTCATTTTATTTTCTAAGTCTAATGTTTCTAAATTGCTAGACTCTAGAAAAATATTCTCAGAATAAACTCGTTCCTCAAAACTATTATCGGCTTCGTAGACAGGAAATACTACATCATCTAAAACGGGGGTATCTCTAGTCAAATCCTCGTCCTTTTGAATAGGTGAATAATTAGTAAAATTATTTGGATTTGTACTAGAAACAACACTATCATTATAAAGCTCAATCGGTGTAACAAATTCCTGATCACTATGCCTACATATTTCATGTTCTTCATCGATACTATTCTCCTCATAATCATCAAAATAACATGAAAAAGATCGAACCTCATCAAAGAAAGTAGTGTTACCAATTCTAACCTCGTCATCTTGATATGCAAATAACTATCCTCATTTTTAAGGGTATTATTGGAAACACTATATTGGAAATTTCGAGCAATTATTTCGTTCGTCTCAGCTATCAGCTTGAGGGATTCCTCTATAGAAATTTCTCTTTTGTCGAAAACTAAGTTATTCATTTCTGCTAACTTACGTGTCGACTCAGCTAATTTACGTGTTGACTCTAGTAAAGAGGAATTATCAGAAGGATCATAAAAAGGACTACTTTTCAATAGTTTCATTGCATCCTCCAAATACGAGGAACTAGTGCTATAGTCTTCTTGCTCGTATGACCGGTGCGCATGTGGATAGTAATTGGGCTCACCATGGTATGACCCTTAACCTTCAAAAGTTTCGCGTTCCCAATTACTATTCACACTATGGTCATAAAAAGAATAATGTCCAAGCTTCTCAGTCAGATACTCATTGTATTGGCTATTATAATACCAGTTCGACATCCTAACTGCAAGGGAATTCTAAACAAGAACAAAGAAGGCAGACTCGACCACAACAAGCCTATTTTATCTAGCAAACAAAAGCATGATGGCTCCACTTAGATTGTTTCTAGACCAGCTTCTAATCCTTCAAAAGGGAATTCGTTACTATTTAAGCAAACCCCTCTAGAATCAATCCGAGTCAAAGCAAGTTGAATAGGGGCGAGGGAAGCTCAGTGGAGTTTTGATACCCGGCCTCACCGCTATTACAAGGCGGCGCAGTCACGCATTCAACTCATAGAAACCATCATGAACTTCGAAGTATGCTTAAAAGAGTAACCAATATTTCTCAAATGACTTTCCTATTAAGCTCGTTACCCTATCGGTCTCGTTCTAGTCAAAATTTTAGGCTTAGGTTCCCGTTTGGTTTCGTTTTCCTAAGGCGGGCAAGAAGAGAACGGTGATGAAATCCGAACCCTTATCTTGTATGGCCAGGCCTTGCCCTTTACTAGGAAATTAAAACAGCCGTATTCGATTCCTCAACATATATGCATACAAAATCATCCAGTAAACCCGCTGACAGGAGATTCGCGGGTGTTTAGAATTCTTACCTCCCGTTGCAGAGGGGGGATGCACCGTTGAAGTCGAATCGGGCCACAACTCCAATGTTGTGTACGAACCCGAGGGGCCGAGGTGATATCGTAATCACCGTCCTTCTCTGCAAACAGTTTATTTAAAATTACCCTTCCGTAGGGTTTTAAAAAAATAAAAATGTCCAATGCCCAAAAATAAAGAAGTCCAAAAATAAAATAAAAATTACAAAAATAAAAACCTATTTACAGTTTCTAAAAATAAAATAAAAAAAATCTTTATATACAAAAATCTTCTTCTTCACTCCTCTTGAATTCTCCTTTTCTTTCCTTCTTTGGCTTAGCTTTTGTTTTCAACACTTTCTTCTCTTTTTTTAGCTTGGCTCCAAATCTGAAAACAAACAACAAATACCAAAAGGCGTAAAAAAGAACAAAAAATAATAAAAATGAAACCTAAAAACAAATCTATAAACAAATCCGCGTCGGCGGCGCCAAAAATTGATGGTATTTTTCAATGTTGTTGTAGTAAGATGATTCGTTCACTCAGATTTGTTGAGAATTTGTTTTAAGACTTAATAAATAAAATAAGGAAAAATATATACACACAATTTGTCACAAGATGAAGAGACGCTGAGACGCGGGATTCCACTACTTTTCAAATTTGTTATGGTTCATTCATTAACTCTAGACAATATAGCTCAAACAAAAGAAGTTGTGACTCTAGTTCGTTGCCAAAAATAGATTTCGTAAAATATTATTTGTAAGTTAAAATCATGACGCATCTAAATCATTTAGAACTAAGCATGCATCATCTAACAAAATAACAAATAATTAATAGAAATCATAAAATAATTAAATCAATGCAAATAGTCAATAAAAGAATTAATTCATTTACCACAATCATGAAAAGTTGCTTCCTCCGTCGTCCCAGTGATGGGGTTTAGCTCCACATGGTGAAAACACACTCATAATAATTGCTCAAAAGTGCTTACAAGAGGTGAAAATATTATAAAACAGAAAAACTCTCTGCACCTTTCTATTATACGCTCTGTTTCTTCCCCTAACTCTCCATTTTCTCGTCTAAAACTCCTCAATACCTTATATAGCCTCTCATGCACAAGAAATCTCTTCCATAACTACAAATATTTTTCATTACTCGGCATTAAGGAAAATATTATCGGGAATATCTTCTTACCTTATAGAATATATTCCAGAGAGTAAAATCTTCTCTCACAGTTCACGTATCTCCCATAATCAATTCCAGAATATCAAGTATTTATCACGTGAAATCTTCTTGCATAACATTCCTGTTTTAATGCAACAGGATATTCCCAATCAATTCCAGCGAAAAGATCCCAACAAATC
The DNA here is from genome assembly GCF_003573695.1 of Papaver somniferum. NCBI lineage: Eukaryota > Viridiplantae > Streptophyta > Magnoliopsida > Ranunculales > Papaveraceae > Papaver > Papaver somniferum. The sequence continues at coordinate 2,863 of NW_020648964.1, forward strand.
ATCCCAGAAATCAACACAGGAAGCTACGCAATCTAAAATTATTTTCCCGCCAAAATGTATTCTTTAAACAGTGAAGAAGAGGGTGATGATTGCCCCTTATCCAGTGATAGGGTGCGGATAACACGTTTATTTCGGGGTGCCCCGGGCAACTTTTTCTGGGGTGTTTTCAATGCATTTCTGGGGGGCCTTTAGTAATTTTCTCCGGGGGTCCAAATAGCACTTTTCGAGCAACTTTTTCCACACAAATGTATTTCTCCAAAAACACCTATCCAAACACAAAAACACCATAATTAGTACAATATCGAGCACTAACAATACAGAACACTGAGAACAAAATAGACACATAAATGTGTCTATCAGCAAGCCAATTCCACAATCCTCCCGATTTCTCTTGATCAACAAAGTT
>NW_020648965.1:0-351 GCF_003573695.1 Papaver somniferum
TTTGACCTAATTTGCACAATTGCACGTATTAGGTCCAAGACTCTTCCAAACACTTTGGATTTTCATGAAGTGATCATCAGGCGGTCACGTGACTACCCAGGACCGGTTTCATGACCCCATGGTCGGTCCCTCACTCCGTCATAATTAATTTGGTTTTCTCACCTAAGGCTCAGACGATCATTTTTGAATAAATGATTAAACCAGCATTTAATCATTCTTTCACCAACAAGTCGTCAACTCTTCAGGAGTTCTTTGTATTAGCTCAGTGAGCATATGGACACTACATGGTTGATCCACGGTCCCATGTAGTCGCTCCCTCCTTCGTCCCATGGTTAAACTTCTGACGAACCA
>NW_020648966.1:0-519 GCF_003573695.1 Papaver somniferum
TGTTATGCTGTGTCATTGATAATTTTGCTGAAATATTATCATTGCGAGATTCTGATCCTACATCTTGCCTCTTCTCATATCTTCTCTGCAAAGTAGGGAATGATATGAGAAATGTCGCAGCTGCTCATCTTTTCATATTCTGCATTTATCACACGTATTCTTTCGTCCATTTGTTTCTTGACACGTCTTTTGTAACCGCAACTTTTCAACCGCCCACGTCTCTTCGTCTTAATGGTGTTTATATATTCATCTTACTCTTCTTTTTATTTTTCTTTCTACTTTCTCTTCTATTTTTATTCTCTTGTCTCTACAATTTTGTTATTCTTCTGCAAGTTCTGCTGCTGTAACTTCTTCTTCCTTCAATCCTTTTACTTTCCATACATTCCCATACTCTATAATAAAACATGGCTCCAAGTGGTCATAGATATGAGAAGAATTTACAAGATGTCCAAAAAGATCTTGCTGAGAAAGGTTTCACACTCTCCACCATTCCTGGTGAGAATGCCAAATCAATTCTTT
>NW_020648967.1:0-530 GCF_003573695.1 Papaver somniferum
TGCATGGTCTTTCATCCTTCTTCTATTGTGAAATTTGACTTCCTTCATATTTTCTTGAACGTACATAGAAATGCAATTTTCACTAGACGTATTGCCTTAGAACATATTAATTGTAATTACAATACATTTTCAAACTTTTTCTGTTAAAGATGAGTTTATCTAGTTTATAATTTAGTCTCAGAAATCAATTTCCGACTTATAACGAAATGTATAAACTTTTTTGAGTTAACGTATATAAAATTTAACATTTTTGTGAACTCTTTCTTTTTGTGTTGGATTTGTCTTTCTATTTGATTCAAGATTGATGAAATTTGTTAGGATTTGGATTAGTTCTGCATGGTCTTTCATCCTTCTTCTATTGTAAAATTTGACTTCCTTCATATTCTCTTGAATCAACCTACATAAAAATGCAATTTTTACTAGACGTATTGCCTTAGAACATATTAATTGTAATTTCAAAACATTTATCAAACTTTTTCTGTTAAAGATGAGTTTATCTAGTTTACAATTTAGTCTCAGAAATCAATTTC
>NW_020648968.1:0-813 GCF_003573695.1 Papaver somniferum
AAAGACCAAGCAAAACTAATCCAAATCCTAACAAATTTCATCTATCTTGAATCAAATAGAAAGACAAAGCCAACACAAAAAGAAAGAGTTCATAAAAATGTTGAATTTTATATACGTTAACTCAAAAAAGTCTACAACTTTCGTTATACATCTGAAATTGATTTCTGAGACTAAATTGTAAACTAGATAAACTCATCTTTAACAGAAAAAGTTTGAAAAATGTATTGTAATCACAAATAATATGTTCTAAGGCATTACGTCAAGTAAAAATTGCAATTCTATGTACGTTGATTTAAGAAAATATGAAGGAAGTCAAATTTCACAATAAAAGAAGGATAAAAGCCCAGGAAGAACTAAACCAAATTCCAACAAATTTCATTTATGTGAATCAAATTGAAAGACTAAGCCAATACAAAAATAAAGAATTAATAAAAACGTTATATTTTTTATACGTTAACTCAAAAAAGTCTACACTCTTCGTTATAAGTCGGAAATTGATTTCTGAGACTAAATTGTAAGCTAGATAAACTCATCTTTAACAGAAAAAGTTTGAAAAATGTATTGTATTCACAATTAATATGTTCTAAGGTATTACGTCTAGTAAAAATTGCATTTCCATGTACGTTGATTCAAGAATGTATGAAGGATGTCAAATTTCACTATAGAAGGACAAAAGACCAAGCAAAACTAATCCAAATCCTAACAAATTTCATCTATCTTGAATCAAATAGAAAGACAAAGCCAACACAAAAAGAAAGAATTCATAAAAACGTTATATTTTTTATACGTTAACTCAAAAAAGTCTACACTCTT
>NW_020648969.1:0-508 GCF_003573695.1 Papaver somniferum
TCAACCTAGCCGTAAATTTCAATTTTACGTCCAGGTTCCTTTTAATTCCAACCGTACAAATTGATTTTACGTCCAGATTTGGGGTTGATTCCAACCGTAGAAATTGGTTTTACGTCCAGGTTTAGATTGATTCCAACCGTAGAAATTAATTATTATCTAATAAAATTGAATTAAATTAAAATTAACTAAAGGGTTGTTCAGTCATTAAAAAATTATTTGAGATAAGGGGTTTTTGATATTACTTCTGAGTGACCCGTTTTTGTCCTATTAGGTGACACCTCTCTAATGGAATGTGACGTCCCAATAATAGCCATCCTATTAAAGGGAGGAAAAAATATGATCTGATCATAATGATATTCAAAATCCTTATCTCTTATCAAATATTTTAAACTTTTAAAACCTAAATTTCTTTTTTCTCTAACTATTCAATTTTGCTGCATTACCACTCGTGAATAATGATGGATGCTTCACTGAAGCAATATTGCAGTAGAATTGAGGGGACGTTCTG
>NW_020648970.1:0-821 GCF_003573695.1 Papaver somniferum
CTATATAACGTCCTCTGAGAATGTCTCAATGATTGGAATGATAGTTTAGATTACATAACCATGTATTCCTTAATCCGAAGTTTTCGAACTTTGTTGATTGAGAGAAACCGGAGGAATTGGATTTGCCAAGTCCGCGAACCTAGTCCGCGAACTGACGGAAGTTCTTATACCGAGAATTTCTGCTGGAATTTTCCAAAAACTCGTTCGTGTGTAAGTACGCGAACTCAGTACGCGAATTCAGTCCGCGAACTGGCGAAAGTCTCTTTGTCGAGATTTTCTGCTGAGTTTGGAAAACTCCACCAGTTGTCTTAAGTCCGCGAACTTGTTTGTGAGCTTAAGAGGTTATGATCTAAAGATGTTCTCTGAACATGAAACTTAAATTACTAAGGGATGCTTTATGAAAACCATGGCTATAAAGTTAATGAGACGATTCAATCGAATCGAATCATCTTTGTTTCAATTGTGTCTTGTGTAGTTACATAATATCTCATAGCAATTGAACAACTCTCTAACTAGTTCATTTGAGTCAATTGAACTAGTTATGGTGAAGAAGAACAAGGTTAATATGAAATGCTCATATGGTTAACCTTTTGGGTTACTATGTTGAACCAACATACACGTACATGTTTGGGCATGGTTTTCACAAACCCAGTAAACGTCTACCCAAGTGTGTGTGACAAGCTAAGTTTTCGATCTAACGGTTGAGAAATATTAGCTTGAATCTAAATCAGGTTTTCATCTAACGGTGAATATGGATTGCTTTGTAACTAAGGAAAAACCCTGATTTGAAGGATATATAAAGGAGACATCTAGCATTGTGC
>NW_020648971.1:0-12356 GCF_003573695.1 Papaver somniferum
TTTTAGCCAAGTTTTGAAGCCTAGGCCTCATAAACACGAATTTTCTACTTAGAGCAGTTTCGAGTGTACATTCGAAAAATACACACTCGAAAAGACTCGAACGCTATAATTTAGCTCAAGAGGTGTCTATTTTTATTGGAAACATGCTAATGATCAGGACATGTTGGTCTATAGACCCAGATGATCTTGATATTTTAGCTAAATTTTGAAATCTAGGCCTCATAAACAAGATTTGTCTACTTAGAGCAGTTTCGAGTGTACATTCGAAAAATACACACTCGAAAAGACTTGAACGCTATAATTTAGCTCAAGAGGTGTCTATTTTGATTAAAAACATGCTATTGATCAGGACATGTTGGTCTATAAACCCACATGATCTTGATATTTTAGCCAATTTTTGAAGCCTAGGCCTCATAAACACGAATTTTCTACTTAGAGCAGTTTCGAGTGTACATTTGAATAATACACACTCGAAAAGACTCGAACGCTATAATTTAGTTCAAGAGGTGTCTAGTTTGATTGAAAACACGCTAATTATCAGGATATGTTGGTCTATAGACCCACATGATCTTGATATTTTAGCCAAGTTTTGAAGCCTAGGCCACATAAACAAGATTTTTCTACTTAGAGCAGTTTCGACTGTACATTCGAAAAGACTCGAACGCTATAATTTAGCTCAAGAGGTGTCTATTTTGATTGAAAACATGCTAATTATCAGGACATGTTGGTCTATAGACCCACATGATCTTGATATTTTAGCCAAATTTTGAAGTCTAGGCCACATAAACAAGATTTTTCTGCTTAGAGCAGTTTCGAGTGTACATTCGAAAAATACACACTCGAAAAGACTCGAACGCTATAATTTATCTCAAGAGGTGTCTATTTCTATTGAAAACATGCTAATTATCAGGACATGTTGGTCTATAGATCCACATGATCTTGATATTTTTTCCAAGTTTTGAAGCCTAGGCCTCATAAACACGAATTTTCTACTTAGAGCAGTTTCGAGTGTACATTCGAATAATACACACTCGAAAAGACTCGAACGCTATAATTTAGCTCAACAGGTTTCTATTTTGATTGAAAACATGCTAATTATCAGGACATGTTGGTCTATAGACCCACATGATCTTGATATTTTAGCCAAGTTTTGAAGCCTAGGCCTCATAAACACGAATTTTCTACTTAGAGCAGATTCGAGTGTACATTCGAAAAATACACACTCGAAAAGACTCGAACGCTATAATTTAGCTCAAGAGGTGTCTATTTTTATTGGAAACATGCTAATGATCAGGACATGTTGGTCTATAGACCCAGATGATCTTGATATTTTAGCTAAATTTTGAAATCTATGCCTCATAAACAAGATTTGTCCACTTAGAGCAGTTTCGAGTGTACATTCGAAAAATACACACTCGAAAAGACTCGAACGCTATAATTTAGCTCAAGAGGTGTCTATTTTGATTGAAAACATGCTATTGATCAGGACATGTTGGTCTATAAACCCACATGATCTTGATATTTTAGCCAATTTTTGAAGCCTAGGCCTCATAAACACGAATTTTCTACTTAGAGCAGTTTCGAATTTACATTCGAAAAATACACACTCGAAAAGACTCGAACGCTATAATCTAGCTCAAGAGGTGTCTATTTTGATTGGAAACATGCTAATGATCAGGACATGTTGGTCTATAGACCCACATGATCTTGATATTTTAGCCAAGTTTTGAAGCCTAGGCCTCGTAAACACGAATTTTCTACTTAGAGCAGTTTCGAGTGTACATTTGAATAATACACACTCGAAAAGACTCGAACGCTATAATTTAGCTCAAGAGGTGTCTATTTTGATTGAAAACATGCTAATTATCAGGATATGTTGGTCTATAGACCCACATGATCTTGATATTTTAGCCAAGTTTTGAAGCCTAGGCCTCATAAACACGAATTTTCTACTTAGAGCAGTTTCGAGTGTACATTCGAATAATACACACTCAAAAAGACTCGAACGCTATAATTTAGCTCAACAGGTTTATATTTTGATTGAAAACATGCTAATTATCAGGACATGTTGGTCTATAGATCCACATGATCTTGATATTTTATCCAAGTTTTGAAGCCTAGGCCTCATAAACACGAATTTTCTACTTATAGCAGTTTAGAGTATACATTCGAATAATACACACTCGAAAAGACTCGAACGCTATAATTTAGCTCAACAGGTTTCTATTTTGATTGGAAACATGCTAATGATCAGGACATGTTGGTCTATAGACCCACATGATCTTGATATTTTAGCCAAATTTTGAAGTCTAGGCCACATAAACAAGATTTTTCTACTTAGAGCAGTTTCGAGTGTACATTCGAAAAATACACACCTGAAAAGACTCGAACGCTATAATTTAGCTCAAGAGGTGTCTATTTTGATTGAAAACATACTAATTATCATGACATGTTGGTCTATAGACCCACATGATCTTGATATTTTAGCCAAGTTTTGAAGCCTAGGCCTCATAAACACGAATTTTCTACTTAGAGCATTTTCGAGTGTACATTCAAAAAATACACACTCTAAAAGACTAGAACGCTATAATTTAGCTCAAGAGGTGTCTATTTTGATTGGAAACATGCTAATGATCAGGACATGTTGGTCTATAGACCCACATGATCTTGATATTTTAGCCAAATTTTGAAGTCTAGGCCACATAAACAAGATTTTTCTACTTAGAACAGTTTCGACTGTACATTCGAAAAGACTCGAACGCTATAATTTAGCTCAAGAGGTGTCTATTTTGATTGAAAACATGCTAATTATCAGGATATGTTGGTCTATAGACCCACATGATCTTGATATTTTAGCCAAGTTTTGAAGCCTAGGCCTCATAAACACGAATTTTCTACTTAGAGCAGTTTCGAGTGTACATTCGAATAATACACACTCGAAAAGACTCGAACGCTATAATTTAGCTCAACAGGTTTCTATTTTGATTGAAAACATGTTAATTATCAGGACATGTTGGTCTATAGACCCACATGATCTTGATATTTTAGCCAAGTTTTGAAGCCTAGGCCTCATAAACACGAATTTTCTACTTAGAGCAGTTTCGAGTGTACATTCGAAAAATACACACTCGAAAAGACTAGAACGCTATAATTTAGCTCAAGAGGTGTCTATTTTTATTGGAAACATGCTAATGATCAGGACATGTTGGTCTATAGACCCAGATGATCTTGATACTTTAGCTAAATTTTGAAATCTAGGCCTCATAAACAAGATTTGTCTACTTAGAGCAGTTTCGAGTGTACATTCGAAAAATACACACTCGAAAAGACTCGAACGCTATAATTTAGCTCAAGAGGTGTCTATTTTGATTGAAAACATGCTATTGATCAGGACATGTTGGTCTATAGACCCACATGATCTTGATATTTTAGCCAATTTTTGAAGCCTAGGCCTCATAAACACGAATTTTCTACTTAGAGCAGTTTCGAGTGTACATTCGAAAAATAAACACTCGAAAAGACTCGAACGCTATAATTTAGCTCAAGAGGTGTCTATTTTGATTGGAAACATGCTAATGATCAGGACATGGTTCTATAGACCCACATGATCTTGATATTTTAGCCAAATTTTGAAGTCTAGGCCACATAAACAAGATTTTTCTACTTAGAGCAGTTTCGAGTGTACATTCGAAAAATACACACTCGAAAAGACTCGACGCTATAATTTAGCTCAACAGGTTTCTATTTTGATTGAAAACATGCTAATTATCAGGACATGTTGGTCTATAGACCCACGTGATCTTGATATTTTAGCCAAGTTTTGAAGCCTAGGTTTCATAAACACGAATTTTCTACTTAGAGCAGTTTCGAGTGTACATTCGAATAATACACACTCGAAAAGACTCGAACGCTATAATTTAGCTCAACAGGTTTCTATTTTGATTGAAAACATGCTAATTATCAGGACATGTTGGTCTATAGACCCACATGATCTTGATATTTTAGCAAAATTTTGAAATCTAGGCCTCATAAACAAGATTTGTCTACTTAGAGCAGTTTCGAGTGTACATTCGAAAAATACACACTCGAAAAGAATCGAACACTATAATTTAGCTCAACACGTTTCTATTTTTATTGGAAACATGCTAATGATCAGGACATGTTAGTCTATGGACCCAGATGATCTTGATATTTTAGCAAAATTTTGAAATCTAGGCCTCATAAACAAGATTTGTCTACTTAGAGCAGTTTCGAGTATACATTCGAAAAATACACACTCGAAAAGACTCGAACGCTATAATTTATCTCAAGAGGTGTCTATTTTGATTGAAAACATGCTATTGATCAGGACATGTTGGTCTATAGACCCACATGATCTTGATATTTTAGCCAAGTTTTGAAGCCTAGGCCTCATAAACACAAATTTTCTACTTAGAGCAGTTTCGAGTGTACATTCGAATAATACACACTCGAAAAGACTCGAACGCTATAATTTAGCTCAACAGGTTTCTATTTTGATTGAAAACATGTTAATTATCAGGACATGTTGGTCTATAGACCCACATGATCTTGATATTTTAGCCAAGTTTTGAAGCCTAGGCCTCATAAACACGAATTTTCTACTTAGAGCAGTTTCAAGTGTACATTCGAAAAATACACACTCGAAAAGACTCGAACGCTATAATTTAGCTCAAGAGGTGTCTATTTTGATTGGAAGCTTGCTAATGATCAGGACATGTTGGTCTATAGACCCAGATGATCTTGATATTTTAGCAAAATTTTGAAATCTAGGCCTCATAAACAAGATTTGTCTACTTAGAGCAGTTTCGAGTGTACATTCGAAAAATACACACTCGAAAAGACTCGAACGATATAATTTATCTAAAAAGGTGTCTATTTTGATTTAAAACATGCTATTGATCAGGACATGTTGGTCTATAGAACCACATGATCTTGATATTTTAGCCAAGTTTTGAAGCCTAGGCCTCATAAACACGAATTTTCTACTTAGAGCAGTTTCGAGTGTACATTCGAAAAATACACACTCGAAAAGACTCGAACGCTATAATTTAGCTCAAGAGGTGTCTATTTTGATTGAAAACATGCTATTAATCAGGACATGTTGGTATATTGACCCACATGATCTTCATATGTTAGCCAAGTTTTTAAGGCTAGCCCTTATAAACACGAATTTTCTACTTAGAGCAGTTTCGAGTGTATATTCGAAAAATACACACTCGAAAAGACTCGAACGCTATAATTTAGCTCATGAGGTGTCTATTTTGATTGGAAACATGCTAATGATCAGGACATGTTGGTCTATAGACCCACATGATCTTGATATTTTAGCCAAATTTTGAAGTCTAGGCCACATAAACAAGATTTTTCTACTTAGAGAAGTTTCGAGTGTACATTCGAAAAATACACACTCGAAAAGACTCGAACGCTATAATTTAGCTCATGAGGTGTATATTTTGATTGAAAACATGCTATTGATCAGGACATGTTGGTCTATTGACCCACATGATCTTGATATTTTAGCCAAGTTTTGAAGCCTAGGCCTCATAAACAAGATTTTTCTACTTAGAGCAGTTTCGAGTGTATATTCGAAAAATACACAATCAAAAAGACTCGAACGCTATAATTTAGCTCAAGAGGTGTCTATTTTGATTGGAAACATGCTAATGATCAGGACATGTTGGTCTATAGACCTACATGATCTTGATATTTTAGCCAAATTTTGAAGTCTAGGCCACATAAACAAGATTTTTCTACTTAGAGCAGTTTCGAGTGTACATTCGAAAAATACACACTCGAAAAGACTCGAACGCTATAATTTAGCTCAAGAGGTGTCTATTTTGATTGAAAACATGCTATTGATCAGGACATGTTGGTCTATAGACCCACATGATCTTTATATTTTAGCCAAATTTTGAAGTCTAGGCCACATAAACAAGATTTTTCTACTTAGAGCAGTTTCGAATGTACATTCAAAAAATACACACTCGAAAAGACTCGAACGCTATAATTTAGCTCCAGAGATGTCTATTTTGATTTAAAACATGCTAATTATCAGGACATGTTGGTCTATAGACCCACATGATCTTGATATTTTAGCCAAGTTTTGAAGCCTAGGCCTCATAAACACAACTTTTCTACTTAGAGCAGTTTCGAGTGTACATTCAAAAAATACACACTCGAAAAGACTAGAACGCTATAATTTAGCTCAAGAGGTGTCTATTTTGATTGGAAACATGCTAATGATCAGGACATGTTGGTCTATAGACCCACATGATCTTGATATTTTTGCCAAGTTTTGAAGCCTAGGCCTCATAAACACGAATTTTCTACTTAGAGCAGTTTCGAGTGTACATTCGAAAAATACACACTCGAAAAGACTCGAACGCTATAATTTAGCTCAAGAGGTGTCTATTTTGATTGAAAACATGCTATTAATCAGGACATGTTGGTATATTGACCCACATGATCTTCATATGTTAGCCAAGTTTTTAAGGCTAGCCCTTATAAACACGAATTTTCTACTTAGAGCAGTTTCGAGTGTATATTCGAAAAATACACACTCGAAAAGACTCGAACGCTATAATTTAGCTCAACAGGTTTCTATTTTGATTGAAAACATGCTAATTATCAGGACATGTTGGTCTATAGACCCACATGATCTTGATATTTTAGCCAAGTTTTGAAGCCTAGGCCTCATAAACACGAATTTTCTACTTAGAGCAGTTTCGAGTGTACATTCGAAAAATACACACTCGAAAAGACTCGAACGCTATAATTTAGCTCAAGAAGTGTCTATTTTGTTTGGAAACATGCTAATGATCAGGACATGTTGGTCTATAAACCCAGATGATCTTGATATTTTGGCAAATTTTGAAATCTAGGCCTCATAAACAAGATTTGTCTACTTAGATCAGTTTCGAGTGTACATTCGAAAAATACACACTCGAAAAGACTCGAACGTTATAATTTAGCTCAATAGATGTCTATTTTGATTGAAAACATGCTAATTATCAGGACATGTTAGTCTATAGACCCACATGATCTTGATATTTTAGCAAAATTTTGAAATCCGGGCCTCATAAACAAGATTTGTCTACTCAGAGCAGTTTAGAGTATATATTCGAAAAATACACACTCGAAAAGACTCGAACGCCATAATTAATCTCAAGAGGTATTTATTTTGATTGAAAACATGCTATTGATCAGGATATGTTGGTCTATAGACCCACATGATCTTGATATTTTAGCCAAGTTTTGAATCCTAGGCCTCATAAACACGAATTTTCTACTTAGAGCAGTTTCGAGTGTACATTCGAATAATACACACTCGAAAAGACTCGAACGCTATAATTTAGCTCAACAGGTTTCTATTTTGATTGAAAACATGCTAATTATCAGGACATGTTGGTCTATAGACCCACATGATCTTGATATTTTAGCCAAGTTTTGAAGCCTAGGCCTCATAAACACGAATTTTCTACTTAGAGCAGTTTCGAGTGTACATTCGAATAATACACACTCGAAAAGACTCGAACGCTATAATTTAGATCAACAGATTTCTATTTTTATTGGAAACATGCTAATGATCAGGACATGTTGGTCTATAGACCCAGATGATCTTGATATTTTAGCAAAATTTTGAAATCTAGGCCTCATAAACAAGATTTGTCTACTTAGAGCAGTTTTGAGTGTACATTCGAAAAATACACACTCGAAAAGATTCGAACGCTATAATTTAGCTCAAGCGGTGTCTATTTTGATTGAAATGCTATTGATCAGGACATGTTGGTCTATAGACCCACATGATCTTGATATTTTAGCCAAATTTTGAAGTCTAGGCCACATAAACAAGATTTTTCTACTTAGAGCAGTTTCGAGTGTACATTCGAAAAATACACACTCGAAAAGACTCGAACGCTATAATTTAGCTCAAGAGGTGTCTATTTTGATTGAAAACATGCTAATTATCAGGACATGTTGGTCTATAGACCCACATGATCTTGATATTTTAGCCAAATTTTGAAGTCTAGGCCACATAAACAAGATTTTTCTACTTAGAGCAGTTTTGAGTGTACATTAGAAAAATACACACTCGAAAAGACTCGAACGCTATAATTTAGCTCAAGAAGTGTCTATTTTGATTGTAAACATGCTATTGATCAGGACATGTTGGTCTATAGACCACATGATCTTGATATTTTAGCCAAATTTTGAAGTCTAGGCCACATAAACAAGATTTTTCTACTTAGAGCAGTTTCGAGTGTACATTCGAAAAATACACAATCGAAAAGACTCGAACGCTATAATTTAGCTCAAGAGGTGTGTATTTTGATTGAAAACATGCTAATTATCAGGACATGTTGGTCTATAGACCCACATGATCTTGATATTTTAGCCAAGTTTTGAAGCCTAGGCCTCATAAACACGAATTTTCTACTTAGAGCAGTTTCGAGTGTACATTCGAATAATACACACTCGAAAAGACTCGAACGCTATAATTTAGATCAAGAGGTGTCTATTTTGATTGAAAACATGCTAATGATCAGGACATGTTGGTCTATAGACCCATATGATCTTGATATTTTAGCAAAATTTTGAAATCTAGGCCTCATAAACAAGATTTGTCTACTTAGAGCAGTTTCGAGTGTACATTCGAAAAGTACACACTCGAAAAGACTCGAACGCTATAATTTAGCTCAAGAGGTGTCTATTTTGATTGAAAACATGCTATTGATCAGGACATGTTGTTCTATAGACCCACATGATCTTGATATTTTAGCCAAATTTTGAAGTCTAGGCCACATAAACAAGATTTTTCTACTTAGAGCAGTTTCGAGTGTACATTAGAAAAATACACACTCGAAAAGACTCGAACGCTATAATTTAGCTCAAGAGGTGTCTATTTTGATTGAAAACATGCTAATTATCAGGACATGTTGGTCTATAGACCCACATGATCTTGATATTTTATCCAAATTTTGAAGTCTAGGCCACATAAACAAGATTTTTCTACTTAGAGCAGTTTCGAGTGTACATTCGAAAAATACACAATCGAAAAGACTCGAACGCTATAATTTAGCTCAAGAGGTGTCTATTTTAATTGAAAACATGCTAATTATCAGGACATGTTGGTCTATAGACCCACATGATCTTGATATTTTAGCCAAGTTTTGAAGCCTAGGCCTCATAAACACGAATTTTCTACTTAGAGCAGTTTCGAGTGTACATTCGAATAATACACACTCGAAAAGACTCGAACGTTATAATTTAGATCAACAAGTTTCCATTTTTATTGGAAACATGCTAATGATCAGGACATGTTGGTCTATAGACCCAGATGATCTTGATATTTTAGCAAAATTTTGAAATCTAGGCCTCATAAACAAGATTTGTCTACTTAGAGCAGTTTCGAGTATACATTCGAAAAATACACACTCGAAAAGACTCGAACGCTATAATTTAGCTCAACAGATTTCTATTTTGATTGAAAACATGCTAATTATCAGGACATGTTGGTCTATAGACCCACATGATCTTGATATTTTAGCAAAATTTTGAAATCTAGGCCTCATAAACAAGATTTGTCTACTTAGAGCAGTTTCAAGTGTACATTCGAAAAATACACACTCGAAAAGACTCGAACGCTATAATTTAGCTCAACAGGTTTCTATTTTTATTGGAAACATGCTAATGATCAGGACATGTTGGTCTATAGACCCAGATGATCTTGATATTTTAGCTAAATTTTGAAATCTAGGCCTCATAAACAAGATTTTATCTACTTAGAGCAGTTTCGAGTGTACATTCGAAAAATACACACTCGAAAAGACTCGAACGCTATAATTTAGCTCAAGAGGTATCTATTTTGATTAAAAACATGCTATTGATCAGGACATGTTGGTCTATAAACCCACATGATCTTGATATTTTAGCCAATTTTTGAAGCCTAGGCCTCATAAACAAGATTTTTCTACTTAGAGCATTTTCGAGTGTACATTCGAAAAATACACACTCGAAAAGAATCGAACACTATAATTTAGCTCAATCGGTGTCTATTTTTATTGGAAACATGCTAATTATCAGGACATGTTGGTCTATATACCCACATGATCTTGATATTTTAGCCAAGTTTTGAAGCCTAGGCCTCATAAACACGAATTTTCTACTTAGAGCAGTTTCGAGTGTACATTCGAAAAATACACACTCGAAAAGACTCGAACGCTATAATTTAGCTCAAGAGGTGTCTATTTTGATTGGAAACATGCTAATGATCAGGACATGTTGGTCTATAGACCCACATGATCTTGATATTTTAGCCAAATTTTGAAGTCTAGGCCACATAAACAAGATTTTTCTACTTAGAGCAGTTTCGACTGTACATTCGAAAAGACTCGAACGCTATAATTTAGCTCAAGAGGTGTCTATTTTGATTGAAAACATGCTAATTATCAGGACATGTTGGTCTATAGACCCACATGATCTTTATTTTTTAGCCATGTTTTGAAGCCTATGCCTCATAAACACGAATTTTCTACTTAGAGCAGTTTCGAGTGTACATTCGAAAAATACACACTCGAAAAGACTCGAACGCTATAATTTAGCTCAACAGGTTTCTATTTTTATTGGAAACATGCTAATGATCAGGACAAATTGGTCTATATACCCAGATGATCTTGATATTTTAGCAAAATTTTGAAATCTAGGCCTCATAAACAAGATTTGTCTACTTAGAGCAGTTTCGAGTATACATTCGAAAAATACACACTCGAAAAGACTCGAACGCTATAATTTATCTCAAGAGGTGTCTATTTTGATTGAAAACATGCTATTGATCAGGACATGTTGGTCTATAAAACCACATGATCTTGATATTTTAGCCAAGTTTTGAAGCCTAGGCCTCATAAACACGAATTTTCTACCTAGATTAGTTTCGAGTGTACATTCGAATAATACACACTCGAAAAGACTCGAACGCTATAATTTAGCTCAACAGGTTTCTATTTTGATTGAAAACATGCTAATTATCAGGACATGTTGGTCTATAGACCCACATGATCTTGATATTTTAGCCAAGTTTTGAAGCCTAGGCCTCATAAACACGAATTTTCTACTTAGAGCAGTTTCGAGTGTACATTCGAAAAATACACACTCGAAAAGACTCGAACGCTATAATTTAGCTCAAGAGGTGTTTATTTTGATTGGAAACATGCTAATGATCAGGACATGTTGGTCTATAGACCCACATGATCTTGATATTTTAGCCAAGTTTTGAAGCCTAGGCCTCATAAACACGAATTTTCTACTTAGAGCAGTTTCGAGTGTACATTTGAATAATACACACTCGAAAAGACTCGAACGCTATAATTTATTTCAACAGGTTTCTATTTTGATTGAAAACATGCTAATTATCAGGACATGTTGGTCTATAGACCCACATGATCTTGATATTTTAGCCAAGTTTTGAAGCCTAGGCCTCATAAACACGAATTTTCTACTTAGAGCAGTTTCGAGTGTACATTCGAATAATACACACTCGAAAAGACTCGAACGCTATAATTTAGCTCAACAGGTTTCTATTTTGATTGAAAACATGCTAATTATCAGGACATGTTGGTCTATAGACCCACATGATCTTGATATTTTAGCAAAATTTTGAAATCTACGCCTCATAAACAAGATTTGTCTACTTAGAGCAGTTTCAAGTGTACATTCGAAAAATACACACTCGAAAAGACTCGAACGCTATAATTTAGCTCAACAGGTTTCTATTTTTATTGGAAACATGCTAATGATCAGGACATGTTGGTCTATAGACCCAGATGATCTTGATATTTTAGCTAAATTTTGAAATCTAGGCCTCATAAACAAGATTTATCTACTTAGAGCAGTTTCGAGTGTACATTCGAAAAATACACACTCGAAAAGACTCGAACGCTATAATTTAGCTCAAGAGGTGTCTATTTTTTAATTGAAAACATGCTATTGATCAGGACATGTTGGTCTATAGACCTACATGATCTTGATATTATAGCCAATTTCTGAAGCCTAGGCCTCATAAACACGAATTTACTTAGAGCAGTTTCGAGTGTACATTCGAATAATACACACTCGAAAAGGCTCGAACGCTATAATTTAGCTCAACAGGTTTCTATTTTGATTGAAAACATGCTAATTATCAGGACATGTTGGTCTATAGACCCACATGATCTTGATATTTTAGCCAAGTTTTGAAGCCTAGGCCTCATAAACACGAATTTTCTACTTAGAGCAGTTTCGAGTGTACATTCGAAAAATACACACTCGAAAAGACTCAAACGCTATAATTTAGCTCAACA
>NW_020648971.1:12366-12566 GCF_003573695.1 Papaver somniferum
TCTATTTTTATTGGAAACATGCTAATGATCAGGACATGTTGGTCTATAGACCCAGATGATCTTGATATTTTAGCTAAATTTTGAAATCTAGGCCTCATAAACAAGATTTATCTACTTAGAGCAGTTTCGAGTGTACATTCGAAAAATACACACTCGAAAAGACTCGAACGCTATAATTTAGCTCAAGAGGTGTCTATTTT
>NW_020648971.1:12576-50542 GCF_003573695.1 Papaver somniferum
TACTTAGAGCAGTTTCGAGTGTACATTCGAATAATACACACTCGAAAAGGCTCGAACGCTATAATTTAGCTCAACAGGTTTCTATTTTGATTGAAAACATGCTAATTATCAGGACATGTTGGTCTATAGACCCACATGATCTTGATATTTTAGCCAAGTTTTGAAGCCTAGGCCTCATAAACACGAATTTTCTACTTAGAGCAGTTTCGAGTGTACATTCGAAAAATACACACTCGAAAAGACTCAAACGCTATAATTTAGCTCAACAGGTTTCTATTTTGATTGAAAACATGCTAATTATCAGGACATGTTGGTCTATAGACCCACATGATCTTGATATTTTCGCCAAGTTTTGAAGCCTAGGCCTCATAAACACGAATTTTCTACTTAGAGCAGTTTCGAGTGTACATTCGAATAATACACACTCGAAAAGACTCAAACGCTATAATTTAGCTCAAGAGGTGTCTATTTTTATTGGAAACATGCTAATGATCAGGACATGTTGGTCTATAGACCCAGATGATCTTGATATTTTAGCTAAATTTTGAAATCTAGGCCTCATAAACAAGATTTATCTACTTAGAGCAGTTTCGAGTGTACATTCGAAAAATACACACTCGAAAAGACTCGAACGCTATAATTTAGCTCAAGAGGTGTCTATTTTGATTGAAAACATGCTAATTATCAGGACATGTTGGTCTATAGACCCACATGATCTTGATATTTTATCCATGTTTTGAACCCTAGGCCTCATAAACACGAATTTTCTACTTAGAGAGAAGTTTCGAGTGTACATTCGAATAATACACACTCGAAAAGACTCGAACGCTATAATTTAGATCAACAGGTTTCTATTTTATTGGAAACATGCTAATGATCAGTACATGTTGGTCTATAGACCCAGATGATCTTGATATTTTAGCAAAATTTTGAAATCTAGGCCTCATAAACAAGATTTGTCTACTTAGAGCAGTTTCGAGTGTACATTCGAAAAATACACACTCGAAAAGATTCGAACGCTATAATTTAGCTCAAGATGTGTCTATTTTGATTGAAATGCTATTGATCAGGACATGTTGGTCTATAGACCCACATGATCTTGATATTTTAGCCAAATTTTGAAGTCTAGGCCACATAAACAAGATTTTTCTGCTTAGAGCAGTTTCGAGTGTACATTCGAAAAATACACACTCGAAAAGACTCGAACGCTATAATTTATCTCAAGAGGTGTCTATTTCTATTGAAAACATGCTAATTATCAGGACATGTTGGTCTATAGATCCACATGATCTTGATATTTTTTCCAAGTTTTGAAGCCTAGGCCTCATAAACACGAATTTTCTACTTAGAGCAGTTTCGAGTGTACATTCGAATAATACACACTCGAAAAGACTCGAACGCTATAATTTAGATCAACAGGTTTCTATTTTATTGGAAACATGCTAATGATCAGGACATGTTGGTCTATAGACCCAGATGATCTTGATATTTTAGCAAAAGTTTGAAATCTAGGCCTCATAAACAAGATTTGTCTACTTAGAGCAGTTTCGAGTGTACATTCGGAAAATACACACTCGAAAAGATTCGAACGCTATAATTTAGCTCAAGTGGTGTTTATTTTGATTCAAAACATGCTATTGATCAGGACATGTTGGTCTATAGACCCACATGATCTTGATATTTTATCCAAGTTTTGAAATCTAGGCCTCATAAACAAGATTTGTCTACTTAGAGCAGTTTCGAGTGTACATTCGAAAAATACACACTCGAAAAGATTCGAACGCTATAATTTAGCTCAAGAGGTGTCTATTTTGATTGAAATGCTATTGATCAGGACATGTTGGTCTATAGACCCACATGATCTTGATATTTTAGCCAAATTTTGAAGTCTAGGCCACATAAACAAGATTTTTCTACTTAGAGCAGTTTCGAGTGTACATTCGAAAAATACACACTCGAAAAGACTCGAACGCTATAATTTAGCTCAAGAGGTGTCTATTTTGATTGAAAACATGCTAATTATCAGGACATGTTGGTCTATAGACCCACATGATATTGATATTTTATCCAAGTTTTGAAGCCTAGGCCTCCTAAACACGAATTTTCTACTTAGAGCAGTTTCGAGTGTACATTCGAATAATACACATTCGAAAAGACTCGAACGCTATAATTTAGATCAACAGGTTTCTATTTTTATTGGAAACATGCTAATGATCAGGACATGTTGGTCTATAGACCCAGATGATCTTGATATTTTAGCAAAATTTTGAAATCTAGGCCTGATAAACAAGATTTGTCTACTTAGAGCAGTTTCGAGTGTACATTTGAAAAGTGCACACTCGAAAAGACTCGAACGCTATAATTTAGCTCAAGAGGTGTCTATTTTGATTGAAAACATGCTATTGATCAGGACATGTGGGTCTATAGACCCACATGATCTTGATATTTTAGCCAAATTTTGAAGTCTAGGCCACATAAACAAGATTTTTCTACTTAGAGAAGTTTCGAGTGTACATTCGAAAAATACACACTCGAAAAGACTCGAACGCTATAATTTAGCTCAAGAGGTGTCTATTTTGATTGAAAACATGCTAATGATCAGGACATGTTGGTCTATAGACCCAGATGATTTTGATATTTTAGCCAAATTTTGAAATCTAGGCCACATAAACAAGATTTTTCTACTTAGAGCAGTTTCGAGTGTACATTCAAAAAACACACACTCGAAAAGACTCGAACGCTATAATTTAGCTCAAGAGGTGTATATTTTGATTGAAAACATGCTAATTATCAGGACATGTTGGTCTATAGACCCACATGATCTTGATATTTTATCCAAGTTTTGAAGCCTAGGCCTCATAAACACGAATTTCTACTTAGAGCAGTTTCGAGTGTACATTCGAATAATACACACTCGAAAAGACTCGAACGGTATAATTTAGATCAACAGGTTTCTATTTTTATTGTAAACATGCTAATGATTAGGACATATTGGTCTATAGACCCAGATGATCTTGATATTTTAGCAAAATTTTGAAATCTAGGCCTCATAAACAAGATTTGTCTACTTAGAGAAGTTTTGAGTGTACATTCGAAAAGTACACACTCGAAAAGACTCGAACGCTATAATTTAGCTCAAGAGGTGTCTATTTTGATTGAAAACATGCTATTGATCAGGACATGTTGGTCTATAGACCCACATGATCTTGATATTTTAGCCAAATTTTGAAGTCTAGGCCACATAAACAAGATTTTTCTACTTAGAGCAGTTTCGAGTGTACATTCGAAAAATACACACTCGAAAAGACTCGAACGCTATAATTTAGCTCAAGAGGTGTCTATTTTGATTGAAAACATGCTAATTATCAGGACATGTTGGTCTATTGACCCACATGACTTGATATTTTAGCCAAATTTTGAAGCCTAGGCCTCATAAACACAAATTTTCTACTTAGAGCAGTTTCGAGTGTACATTCGAAAAATACACACTCTAAAAGACTCGAACGCTATAATTTAGCTCAAGAGGTGTCTATTTTGATTGAAAACATGCTATTGATCAGGACATGTTGGTCTATAGACCCACATGATCTTGATATTTTAGCCAAATTTTGAAGTCTAGGCCACATAAACAAGATTTTTCTACTTAGAGCAGTTTCGAGTGTACATTCGAAAAATACACACTCGAAAAGACTCGAACGCTATAATTTATCTTAAGAGATGTCTATTTTGATTGAAAACATGCTAATTATCAGGACATGTTGGTCTATTGACCCACATGACTTGATATTTTAGCCAAATTTTGAAGCCTAGGCCTCATAAACACAAATTTTCTACTTAGAGCAGTTTCGAGTGTACATTCGAAAAATACACACTCTAAAAGACTCGAACGCTATAATTTAGCTCAAGAGGTGTCTATTTTGATTGAAAACATGCTATTGATCAGGACATGTTGGTCTATAGACCCACATGATCTTGATATTTTATCCAAGTTTTGAAGCCTAGGCCTCATACACACGAATTTTCTACTTAGAGCAGTTTCGAGTGTATATTCGAAAAATACACACTCGAAAAGACTCGAATGCTATAACTTAGCTCAAGAGGTGTCTATTTTGATTGGAAACATGCTAATGATCAGGACATGTTGGTCTATAGACCCACATGATCTTGATATTTTAGCCAAATTTTGAAGTCTAGGCCACATAAACAAGATTTTTCTACTTAGAGCAGTTTCGAGTGTACATTCGAAAAATACACACTCGAAAAGACTCGAACGCTATAATTTAGCTCAAGAGGTGTCTATTTTGATTGAAAACATGCTATTGATCAGGACATGTTGGTCTATAGACCCACATGATCTTTATATTTTAGCCAAATTTTGAAGTCTAGGCCACATAAACAAGATTTTTCTACTTAGAGCAGTTTCGAGTGTACATTCGAAAAATACACACTCGAAAAGACTAGAACGCTATAATTTAGCTCAAGATGTGTCTATTTTGATTGGAAACATGCTAATGATCAGGACATGTTGGTCTATAGACCCACATGATCTTGATATTTTAGCCAAATTTTGAAGTCTAAGCCACATAAACAAGATTTTTCTACTTAGAGCAGTTTCGAGTGTACATTCGAAAAATACACACTCGAAAAGACTCGAACGCTATAATTTAGCTCAAGAGGTGTCTATTTTGATTGAAAACATGCTAATTATCAGGACATGTTGGTCTATTGACCCACATGATCTTGATATTTTAGCCAAGTTTTGAAGCCTAGGCCTCATAAACACAAATTTTCTACTTAGAGCAGTTTCGAGTGTACATTCGAAAAATACACACTCGAAAAGACTAGAACGCTATAATTTAGCTCAAGAGGTGTCTATATTGATTGGAATCATGCTAATGATCAGGACATGTTAGTCTATAGACCCACATGATCTTGATATTTTAGCCAAATTTTGAAGTCTAGGCCACATAAACAAGATTTTTCTACTTAGAGCAGTTTCGAGTGTACATTCGAAAAATACACACTCGAAAAGACTCGAACGCTATAATTTAGCTCAAGAGATGTCTATTTTGATTGGAAACATGCTAATTATCAGGACATGTTGGTCAATAGACCCACATGATCTTGATATTTTAGCCAAATTTTGAAGTCTAGGCCACATAAACAAGATTTTTCTACTTAGAGCAGTTTCGAGTGTACATTCGAAAAATACACACTCGAAAAGACTCGAACGCTATAATTTAGCTCAAGAGGTGTCTATTTTGATTGAAAACATGCTAATTATCAGGACATGTTGGTATGTAGACCCACATGATCTTGATATTTTATCCAAGTTTTGAAGCCTAGGCCTCATAAACACGGATTTTCTACTTAGAGCAGTTTCGAGTGTACATTCGAAAAATACACACTCGAAAAGACTAGAACGCTATAATTTAGCTCAAGAGGTGTCTATTTTGATTGAAAACATGCTATTGATCAGGACATGTTGGTCTATTGACCCACATGATCTTGATATTTTAGCCAAATTTTGAAGTCTAGGCCACATAAACAAGATTTTTCTACTTAGAGCAGTTTCGAGTGTATATTCGAAAAAAACACACTCGAAAAGACTCGAACTCTATAATTTAGCTCAAGAGGTGTCTATATTGATTGGAAACATGCTAATTATCAGGACATGTTGGTCTATAGACCCACATGATCTTGATATTTTATCCAAGTTTTGAAGCCTAGGCCTCATAAACACGGATTTTCTACTTAGAGCAGTTTCGAGTGTACATTCGAAAAATACACACTCGAAAAGACTAGAACGCCATAATTTAGCTCAAGAGGTGTCTATTTTGATTGAAAACATGCTATTGATCAGGACATGTTGGTCTATAGACCCACATGATCTTGATATTTTAGCCAAATTTTGAAGTCTAGGCCACATAAACAAGATTTTTCTACTTAGAGCAGTTTCGAGTGTACATTCGAAAAATACACACTCGAAAAGACTCGAACGCTATAATTTAGCTCAAGAGGTGTCTATTTTAATTGAAAACATACTAATTATCAGGACATGTTGGTATACAGACCCACATGATCTTGATATTTTATCCAAGTTTTGAAGCCTAGGCCTCATAAACACGGATTTTCTACTTAGAGCAGTTTCGAGTGTACATTCGAAAAATACACACTCGAAAAGACTCGAACGCTATAATTTAGCTCAAGAGGTGTCTATTTTGATTGAAAACATGCTATTGATCAGGACATGTTGGTCTATAGACCCACATGATCTTGATATTTTAGCCAAATTTTGAAGTCTAGGCCACATAAACAAGATTTTTCTACTTAGAGCAGTTTCGAGTGTACATTCGAAAAATACACACTCGAAAAGACTCGAACGCTATAATTTAGCTTAAGAGGTGTCTATATTGATTGGAAACATGCTAATTATCAGGACATGTTGGTCTATAGACCCACATGATCTTGATATTTTAGCCAAATTTTGAAGTCTAGGCCACATAAACAAGATTTTTCTACTTAGAGCAGTTTCGAGTGTACATTCGAAAAATACACACTCGAAAAGACTCGAACGCTATAATTTAGCTCAAGAGGTGTCTATTTTGATTTAAAACATGCTAATTATCAGGACATGTTGGTCTATAGACCCACATGATCTTGATATTTTAGCCAAGTTTTGAATCCTAGGCCTCATAAACACAAATTTTCTACTTAGAGCAGTTTCGAGTGTACATTCGAAAAATACACACTCGAAAAGACTAGAACACTATAATTTAGCTCAAGAGGTGTCTATTTTGATTGAGAACATGCTAATTATCAGGACATGTTGGTCTATAGACCCACATGATCTTGATATTTTAGCCAAATTTTGAAGTCTAGGCCACATAAACAAGATTTTTCTACTTAGAGCAGTTTCGAGTGTACATTCGAAAAATACACACTCGAAAAGACTCGAACGCTATAATTTAGCTCAAGAGGTGTCTATTTTGATTGAAAACATGCTAATTATCAGGACATGTTGGTCTATAGACCCACATGATCTTGATATTTTAGCCAAATTTTGAAGTCTAGGCCACATAAACAAGATTTTTCTACTTAGAGCAGTTTCGAGTGTACATTCGAAAAATACACACTCGAAAAGACTAGAACGCTAAAATTTAGCTCAATAGATGTCTATTTTGATTGAAAACATGCTAATTATCAGGACATGTTGGTCTATAGACCCACATGATCTTGATATTTTAGCCAAATTTTGAAGTCTAGGCCACATAAACAAGATTTTTCTACTTAGAGCAGTTTCAAGTGTACATTCGAAAAATACACACTCGAAAAGACTAGAACGCTATAATTTAGCTCAAGAGGTGTCTATTTTGATCGGAAACATGCTAATGATCAGGAAATGTTGGTTTATAGACCCACATGATCTTGATATTTTAGCCAAATTTTGAAGTCTAGGCCACATAAACAAGATTTTTCTACTTAGAGCAGTTTCGAGTGTACATTCGAAAAATACACACTCGAAAAGACTCGAACGCTATAATTTAGCTCAAGAGGAATCTATTTTGATTGAAAACATGCTAATTATCAGGACATGTTGGTCTATAGACCCACATGAACTTGATATTTTATCCAAGTTTTGAAGCCTAGGCATCATAAACACTGATATTATACTTAGAGCAGTTTCGAGTGTACATTCGAAAAATACACACTCGAACGCTATAATTTAGCTCAAGAGGTGTCTATTTTGATTGAAAACATGCTATTGATCAGGACATGTTGGTCTATAGACCCACATGATCTTGATATTTTAGCCAAATTTTGAAGTCTAGGCCACATAAACAAGATTTTTCTACTTAGAGCAGTTTCGAGTGTACATTCGAAAAATACACACTCGAAAAGACTCGAACGCTATAATTTAGCTCAAGAGGAATCTATTTTGATTGAAAACATGCTAATTATCAGGACATGTTGGTCTATAGACCCACATGAACTTGATATTTTATCCAAGTTTTGAATCCTAGGCCTCATAAACACTGATATTATACTTAGAGCAGTTTCGAGTGTACATTCGAAAAATACACACTCGAACGCTATAATTTAGCTCAAGAGGTGTCTATTTTGATTGAAAACATGCTATTGATCAGGACATGTTGGTCTATAGACCCACATGATCTTGATATTTTAGCCAAATTTTGAAGTCTAGGCCACATAAACAAGATTTTTCTACTTAGAGCAGTTTCGAGTGTACATTCGAAAAATACACACTCGAAAAGACTCGAACGCTATAATTTAGCTCAAGAGGTGTCTATTTTGATTGAAAACATGCTAATTATCAGGTCATGTTGGTCTATAGACCCAGATGATCTTGATTTTTTAGCCAAATTTTGAAGTCTAGGCCACATAAACAAGATTTTTCTACTTAGAGCAGTTTCGAGTGTACATTCGAAAAATACACACTCGAAAAGACTCGAACGCTATAATTTAGCTCAAGAGGTATCTATTTTGATTGAAAACATGCTAATTATCAGGACATGTTGGTCTATAGACCCACATGATCTTGATATTTTAGCCAAATTTTGAAGTCTAGGCCACATAAACAAGATTTTTCTACTTAGAGCAGTTTCGAGTGTACATTCGAAAAATACACACTCGAAAAGACTCGAACGCTATAATTTAGCTCAAGAGGTGTCTATTTTGATTGAAAACATGCTAATTATCAGGACATGTTGGTCTATAGACCCACATGATATTGATATTTTATCCAAGTTTTGAAGCCTAGGCCTCCTAAACACGAATTTTCTACTTAGAGCAGTTTCGAGTGTACATTCGAATAATACACACTCGAAAAGACTCGAACGCTATAATTTAGATCAACAGGTTTCTATTTTTATTGGATACATGCTAATGATCAGGACATGTTGGTCTATAGACCAAGATGATCTTGATATTTTAGCAAAATTTTGAAATCTAGGCCTGATAAACAAGATTTGTCTACTTAGAGCAGTTTCGAGTGTACATTCGAAAAGTGCACACTCGAAAAGACTCGAACGCTATAATTTAGCACAAGAGGTGTCTATTTTGATTGAAAACATGCTATTGATCAGGTCATGTTGGTCTATAGACCCACATGATCTTGATATTTTAGCCAAATTTTGAAGTCTAGGCCACATAAACAAGATTTTTCTACTTAGAGCAGTTTCGAGTGTACATTCGAAAAATACACACTCGAAAAGACTCGAACGCTATAATTTAGCTCAAGAGGTGTCTATTTTGATTGAAAACATGCTAATGATCAGGACATGTTGGTCTATAGACCCACATGATCTTGATATTTTATCCAAGTTTTTAAGCCTAGGCCTCATAAACACGAATTTCTACTTAGAGCAGTTTCGAGTGTACATTCGAATAATACACACTCGAAAAGACTCGAACGGTATAATTTAGATCAACAGGTTTCTATTTTTATTGTAAACATGCTAATGATTAGGACATGTTGGTCTATAGACCCAGATGATCTTGATATTTTAGCAAAATTTTGAAATCTAGGCCTCATAAACAAGATTTGTCTACTTAGAGAAGTTTGGAGTGTACATTCGAAAAATACACACTCGAAAAGACTCGAACGCTATAATTTAGCTCAAGAGGTATCTATTTTGATTGAAAACATGCTAATTATCAGGACATGTTGGTCTATAGACCCACATGATCTTGATATTTTATCCGAGTTTTGAACCCTAGGCCTCATAAACACGAATTTTCTACTTAGAGAGAAGTTTCGAGTGTACATTCGAATAATACACACTCGAAAAGACTCGAACGCTATAATTTAGATCAACAGGTTTCTATTTTATTGGAAACATGCTAATGATCAGGACATGTTGGTCTATAGACCCAGATGATCTTGATATTTTAGCAAAATTTTGAAATCTAGGCCTCATAAACAAGATTTGTCTACTTAGAGCAGTTTCGAGTGTACATTCGAAAAATACACACTCGAAAAGATTCGAACGCTATAATTTAGCTCAAGCGGTGTCTATTTTGATTGAAATGCTATTGATCAGGACATGTTGGTCTATAGACCCACATGATCTTGATATTTTAGCCAAATTTTGAAGTATAGGCCACATAAACAAGATTTTTCTACTTAGAGCAGTTTCGAGTGTACATTCGAAAAATACACACTCGAAAAGACTCGAACGCTATAATTTAGCTCAAGAGGTGTCTATTTTGATTGAAAACATGCTAATTATCAGGACATGTTGGTCTATAGACCCACATGATATTGATATTTTATCCAAGTTTTGAAGCCTAGGCCTCCTAAACACGAATTTTCTACTTAGAGCAGTTTCGAGTGTACATTCGAATAATACACACTCGAAAAGACTCGAACGCTATAATTTAGATCAACAGGTTTCTATTTTTATTGGATACATGCTAATGATCAGGACATGTTGGTCTATAGACCAAGATGATCTTGATATTTTAGCAAAATTTTGAAATCTAGGCCTGATAAACAAGATTTGTCTACTTAGAGCAGTTTCGAGTGTACATTCGAAAAGTGCACACTCGAAAAGACTCGAACGCTATAATTTAGCTCAAGAGGTGTCTATTTTGATTGAAAACATGCTATTGATCAGGTCATGTTGGTCTATAGACCCACATGATCTTGATATTTTATCCAAATTTTGAAGTCTAGGCCACATAAACAAGATTTTTCTACTTAGAGCAGTTTCGAGTGTACATTTGAAAAATACACACTCGAAAAGACTCGAACGCTATAATTTAGCTCAAGAGGTGTCTATTTTGATTGAAAACATGCTAATGATCAGGACATGTTGGTCTATAGACCCAGATGATCTTGATATTTTAGCCAAATTTTGAAATCTAGGCCACATAAACAAGATTTTTCTACTTAGAGCAGTTTCGAGTGTACATTCGAAAAACACACACTCGAAAAGACTCGAACGCTATAATTTAGCTCAAGAGGTGTCTATTTTGATTGAAAACATGCTAATTATCAGGACATGTTGGTCTATAGACCCACATGATATTGATATTTTATCCAAGTTTTGAAGCCTAGGCCTCCTAAACACGAATTTTCTACTTAGAGCAGTTTCGAGTGTACATTCGAATAATACACACTCGAAAAGACTCGAACGCTATAATTTAGATCAACAGGTTTTTATTTTTATTGGAAACATGCTAATGATCAGGACATGTTGGTCTATAGACCCAGATGATCTTGATATTTTAGCAAAATTTTGAAATCTAGGCCTGATAAACAAGATTTGTCTACTTAGAGCAGTTTCGAGTGTACATTCGAAAAGTGCACACTCGAAAAGACTCGAACGCTATAATTTAGCTCAAGAGGTGTCTATTTTGATTGAAAACATGCTATTGATCAGGACATGTTGGTCTATAGACCCAGATGATCTTGATATTTTAGCCAAATTTTGAAATCTAGGCCACATAAACAAGATTTTTCTACTTAGAGCAGTTTCGAGTGTACATTCGAAAAACACACACTCGAAAAGACTCGAACGCTATAATTTAGCTCAAGAGGTGTCTATTTTGATTGAAAACATGCTAATTATCAGGACATGTTGGTCTATAGACCCACATGATCTTGATATTTTATCCAAGTTTTGAAGCCTAGGCCTCATAAACACGAATTTCTACTTAGAGCAGTTTCGAGTGTACATTCGAATAATACACACTCGAAAAGACTCGAACGGTTTAATTTAGATCAACAGGTTTCTATTTTTATTGTAAACATGCTAATGATTAGGACATATTGGTCTATAGACCCAGATGATCTTGATATTTTAGCAAAATTTTGAAATCTAGGCCTCATAAACAAGATTTGTCTACTTAGAGAAGTTTTGAGTGTACATTCGAAAAGTACACACTCGAAAAGACTCGAACGCTATAATTTAGCTCAAGAGGTGTCTATTTTGATTGAAAACATGCTATTGATCAGGACATGTTGGTCTATAGACCCACATGATCTTGATATTTTAGCAAAATTTTGAAATCTAGGCCTCATAAACAAGATTTTTCTACTTAGAGCAATTTCGAGTGTACATTCGAAAAATACAAACTCGAAAAGACTCGAACGCTATAATTTAGCTCAAGAGGTGTCTATTTTGATTGAAAACATGCTATTGATCAGGACATGTTGGTCTATAGACCCACATGATCTTGATATTTTAGCCAAATTTTGAAGTCTAGGCCACATAAACAAGATTTTTCTACTTAGAGCAGTTTCGAGTGTACATTCGAAAAATACACACTCGAAAAGACTCGAACGCTATAATTTAGCTCAAGAGGTGTCTATTTTGATTGAAAACATGCTAATTATCAGGACATGTTGGTCTATTGACCCACATGACTTGATATTTTAGCCAAATTTTGAAGCCTAGGCCTCATAAACACAAATTTTCTACTTAGAGCAGTTTCGAGTGTACATTCGAAAAATACACACTCTAAAAGACTCGAACGCTATAATTTAGCTCAAGAGGTGTCTATTTTGATTGAAAACATGCTATTGATCAGGACATGTTGGTCTATAGACCCACATGATCTTGATATTTTAGCCAAATTTTGAAGTCTAGGCCACATAAACAAGATTTTTCTACTTAGAGCAGTTTCGAGTGTACATTCGAAAAATACACACTCGAAAAGACTCGAACGCTATAATTTATCTTAAGAGATGTCTATTTTGATTGAAAACATGCTAATTATCAGGACATGTTGGTCTATTGACCCACATGACTTGATATTTTAGCCAAATTTTGAAGCCTAGGCCTCATAAACACAAATTTTCTACTTAGAGCAGTTTCGAGTGTACATTCGAAAAATACACACTCTAAAAGACTCGAACGCTATAATTTAGCTCAAGAGGTGTCTATTTTGATTGAAAACATGCTATTGATCAGGACATGTTGGTCTATAGACCCACATGATCTTGATATTTTATCCAAGTTTTGAAGCCTAGGCCTCATACACACGAATTTTCTACTTAGAGCAGTTTCGAGTGTATATTCGAAAAATACACACTCGAAAAGACTCGAATGCTATAACTTAGCTCAAGAGGTGTCTATTTTGATTGGAAACATGCTAATGATCAGGACATGTTGGTCTATAGACCCACATGATCTTGATATTTTAGCCAAATTTTGAAGTCTAGGCCACATAAACAAGATTTTTCTACTTAGAGCAGTTTCGAGTGTACATTCGAAAAATACACACTCGAAAAGACTCGAACGCTATAATTTAGCTCAAGAGGTGTCTATTTTGATTGAAAACATGCTATTGATCAGGACATGTTGGTCTATAGACCCACATGATCTTTATATTTTAGCCAAATTTTGAAGTCTAGGCCACATAAACAAGATTTTTCTACTTAGAGCAGTTTCGAATGTACATTCAAAAAATACACACTCGAAAAGACTCGAACGCTATAATTTAGCTCCAGAGATGTCTATTTTGATTGAAAACATGCTAATTATCAGGACATGTTGGTCTATAGACCCACATGATCTTGATATTTTAGCCAAGTTTTGAAGTCTAGGCCACATAAACAA
Source organism: Papaver somniferum (assembly GCF_003573695.1). Lineage (NCBI taxonomy): Eukaryota > Viridiplantae > Streptophyta > Magnoliopsida > Ranunculales > Papaveraceae > Papaver > Papaver somniferum. The sequence continues at coordinate 26,166 of NW_020648971.1, forward strand.
GATTTTTCTACTTAGAGCATTTTCGAGTGTACATTCGAAAAATACACACTCGAAAAGACTCGAAGGCTATAATTTAGCTCAAGAGGTGTCTATTTTGATTGAAAACATGCTATTGATCAGGACATGTTGGTCTATAGACCCACATGATCTTGATATTTTAGCCAAATTTTGAAGTCTAGGCCACATAAACAAGATTTTTCTACTTAAAGCAGTTTCGAGTGTACATTCGAAAAATACACACTCGAAAAGACTCGAACGCTATAATTTATCTCAAGAGGTGTCTATTTTGATTGAAAACATGCTAATTATCAGGACATGTTGGTCTATAAACCCACATGATCTTGATATTTTAGCCAAATTTTGAAGTCTAGGCCACATAAACAAGATTTTTCTACTTAGAGCAGTTTCGAGTGTACATTCGAAAAATACACACTCGAAAAGACTCGAACGCTATAATTTAGCTCAAGAGGTGTCTATTATGATTGAAAACATGCTATTGATCAGGACATGTTGGTCTATAGACCCACATGATCTTGATATTTTAGCCAAATTTTGAAGTCTAGGCCACATAAACAAGATTTTTCTACTTAGAGCAGTTTCGAGTGTACATTCGAAAAATACACACTCGAAAAGACTCGAACGCTATAATTTAGCTCAAGAGGTGTCTATTTTGATTGAAAACATGCTAATTATCAGGACATTTGGTCTATAGATCCACATGATCTTGATATTTTAGCCAAGTTTTGAATCCTAGGCCTCATAAACACTGATATTATACTTAGAGCAGTTTCGAGTGTACATTCGAAAAATACACACTCGAACGCTATAATTTAGCTCAAGAGGTGTCTATTTTGATTGAAAACATGCTATTGATCAGGACATGTTGGTCTATAGACCCACATGATCTTGATATTTTAGCCAAATTTTGAAGTCTAGGCCACATAAACAAGATTTTTCTACTTAGAGCAGTTGCGAGTGTACATTCGAAAAATACACACTCGAAAAGACTCGAACGCTATAATTTAGCTCAAGAGGTGTCTATTTTGATTGAAAACATGCTATTGATCAGGACATGTTGGTCTATAGACCCACATGATCTTGATATTTTAGCCAAATTTTGAAGTCTAGGCCACATAAACAAGATTTTTCTACTTAGAGCAGTTTCAAGTGTACATTCAAAAAATACACACTCGAAAAGACTCGAACGCTATAATTTAGCTCCAGAGATGTCTATTTTGATTCAAAACATGCTAATTATCAGGACATGTTGGTCTATAGACCCACATGATCTTGATATTTTAGCCAAATTTTGAAGTCTAGGCCACATAAACAAGATTATTTTTACTTAGAGCAGTTTCAAGTGTACATTCAAAAAATACACACTCGAAAAGACTCGAACGCTATAATTTAGCTCCAGAGATGTCTATTTTGATTGAAAACATGCTAATTATCAGGACATGTTGGTCTATAGACCCACATTATCTTGATATTTTAGCCAAATTTTGAAGTCTAGGCCACATAAACAAGATTTTTCTACTTAGAGCAGTTTCAAGTGTACATTCAAAAAATACACACTCGAAAAGACTCGAACGCTAAAATTTAGCTCAAGAGGTCTCTATTTTGATTGAAAACATGCTAGATATCAGGACATGTTGGTCTATAGACCCACATGATCTTGATATTTTATCCAAGTTTTGAAGCCTAGGCCTCATAAACACGGATTTTCTACTTAGAGCAGTTTCAAGTGTACATTCAAAAAATACACACTCGAAAAGACTCGAACGCTATAATTTAGCTCCAGAGATGTCTATTTTGATTGAAAACATGCTAATTATCAGGACATGTTGGTCTATAGACCCACATGATCTTGATATTTTAGCCAAATTTTGAAATCTAGGCCACATAAACAAAATTTTTCTACTTAGAGCAGTTTCGAGTTTACATTCGAAAAATACACACTCGAAAAGACTCGAACGCTATAATTTAGCTCAAGAGGTGTCTATTTTGATTGAAAACATGCTAATGATCAGGACATGTTGGTCTATAGACCCACATGATCTTGATATTTTATCCAAGTTTTGAAGCCTAGGCCTCATAAACACGAATTTTCTACTTAGAGCAGTTTCGAGTGTACATTCGAATAATACACACTCGAAAAGACTCGAACACTATAATTTAGATCAACAGGTTTCTATTTTTATTGGAAACATGCTAATGATCAGGACATGTTGGTCTATAGACCCAGATAATCTTGATATTTTAGCAAAATTTTGAAATCTAGGCCTCATAAACAAGATTTGTCTACTTAGAGCAGGTTCGAGTGTAAATTCGAAAAGTACACACTCGAAAAGACTCGAAAGCTATAATTTAACTCAAGAGGTGTCTATTTGGATTGAAAACATGCTATTGATCAGGACATGTTGGTCTATAGACCCACATGATCTTGATATTTTAGCCAAATTTTGAAGTCTAGGCCACATAAACAAGATTTTTCTACTTAGAGCAGTTTCGAGTGTACATTCGAAAAATACACACTCGAAAAGACTCGAACGCTATAATTTAGCTCAAGAGGTGTCTATTTTGATTGAAAACATGCTAATGATCAGGACATGTTGGTCTATAGACCCACATGATCTTGATATTTTATCCAAGTTTTGAAGCCTAGGCCTCATAAACACGAATTTTCTACTTAGAGCAGTTTCGAGTGTACATTCGAATAATACACACTCGAAAAGACTCGAACGCTATAATTTAGATCAACAAGTTTCTATTTTTATTGGAAACATGCTAATGATCAGGACATGTTGGTCTATAGACCCAGATGATCTTCATATTTTAGCAAAATTTTGAAATCTAGGCCTCATAAACAAGATTTGTCTACTTAGAGCAGTTTCGAGTGTACATTCGAAAAGTACACACTCGAAAAGACTCGAACGCTATAATTTAGCTCAAGAGGTGTCTATTTTGATTGAAAACATGCTATTGATCAGGACATGTTGGTCTATAGACCCACATGATCTTGATATTTTAGCCAAATTTTGAAGTCTAGGCCACATAAACAAGATTTTTCTACTTAGAGCAGTTTCGAGTGTACATTCGAAAAATACACACTCGAAAAGACTCGAACGCTATAATTTAGCTCAAGAGGTGTCTATTTTGATTGAAAACATGCTAATGATCAGGACATGTTGGTCTATAGACCCACATGATCTTGATATTTTAGCCAAATTTTGAAGTCTAGGCCACATAAACAAGATTTTTCTGCTTAGAGCAGTTTCGAGTGTACATTCGAAAAATACACACTCGAAAAGACTCGAACGCTATAATTTATCTTAAGAGGTGTCTATTTCTATTGAAAACATGCTAATTATCAGGACATGTTGGTCTATAGATCCACATGATCTTGATATTTTTTCCAAGTTTTGAAGCCTAGGCCTCATAAACACGAATTTTCTACTTAGAGCAGTTTCGAGTGTACATTCGAATAATACACACTCGAAAAGACTCGAACGCTATAATTTAGATCAACAGGTTTCTATTTTATTGGAAACATGCTAATGATCAGGACATGTTGGTCTATAGACCCAGATGATCTTGATATTTTAGCAAAATTTTGAAATCTAGGCCTCATAAACAAGATTTGTCTACTTAGAGAAGTTTTGAGTGTACATTCGAAAAGTACACACTCGAAAAGACTCGAACGCTATAATTTAGCTCAAGAGGTGTCTATTTTGATTGAAAACATGCTATTGATCAGGACATGTTGGTCTATAGACCCACATGATCTTGATATTTTAGCCAAATTTTGAAGTCTAGGCCACATAAACAAGATTTTTCTACTTAGAGCAGTTTCGAGTGTACATTCGAAAAATACACACTCGAAAAGACTCGAACGCTATAATTTAGCTCAAGAGGTGTCTATTTTGATTGAAAACATGCTAATTATCAGGACATGTTGGTCTATTGACCCACATGACTTGATATTTTAGCCAAATTTTGAAGCCTAGGCCTCATAAACACAAATTTTCTACTTAGAGCAGTTTCGAGTGTACATTCGAAAAATACACACTCTAAAAGACTCGAACGCTATAATTTAGCTCAAGAGGTGTCTATTTTGATTGAAAACATGCTATTGATCAGGACATGTTGGTCTATAGACCCACATGATCTTGATATTTTAGCCAAATTTTGAAGTCTAGGCCACATAAACAAGATTTTTCTACTTAGAGCAGTTTCGAGTGTACATTCGAAAAATACACACTCGAAAAGACTCGAACGCTATAATTTATCTTAAGAGATGTCTATTTTGATTGAAAACATGCTAATTATCAGGACATGTTGGTCTATTGACCCACATGACTTGATATTTTAGCCAAATTTTGAAGCCTAGGCCTCATAAACACAAATTTTCTACTTAGAGCAGTTTCGAGTGTACATTCGAAAAATACACACTCTAAAAGACTCGAACGCTATAATTTAGCTCAAGAGGTGTCTATTTTGATTGAAAACATGCTATTGATCAGGACATGTTGGTCTATAGACCCACATGATCTTGATATTTTATCCAAATTTTGAAGTCTAGGCCACATAAACAAGATTTTTCTACTTAGAGCAGTTTCGAGTGTACATTCGAAAAATACACACTCGAAAAGACTCGAACGCTATAATTTAGCTCAAGAGGTGTCTATTTTGATTGAAAACATGTTAATTATCAGGACATGTTGGTCTATAGACCCACATGATCTTGATATTTTCTCCAAGTTTTGAAGCCTAGGCCTCATAAACACGAATTTTCTACTTAGAGCAGTTTCGAGTGTACATTCGAATAATACACACTCGAAAAGACTCGAACGCTATAATTTAGATCAACGGGTTTCTATTTTATTGGAAACATGCTAATGATCAGGACATGTTGGTCTATAGACCCAGATGATCTTGATATTTTAGCATAATTTTGAAATCTAGGCCTGATAAACAATATTTGTCTACTTAGAGCAGTTTCGAGTGTACATTCGAAAAGTACACACTCGAAAAGACTCGAACGCTATAATTTAGCTCAAGAGGTGTCTATTTTGATTGAAAACATGTTAATTATCAGGACATGTTGGTCTATAGACCCACATGATCTTGATATTTTATCCAAGTTTGAAGCCTAGGCCTCATAAACACGAATTTTCTACTTAGAGCAGTTTCGAGTGTACATTCGAATAATACACACTCGAAAAGACTCGAACGCTATAATTTAGATCAACAGGTTTCTATTTTATTGGAAACATGCTAATGATCAGGACATGTTGGTCTATAGACCCAGATGATCTTGATATTTTAGCAAAATTTTGAAATCTAGGCCTGATAAACAATATTTGTCTACTTAGAGCAGTTTCGAGTGTACATTCGAAAAGTACACACTCGAAAAGACTCGAACGCTATAATTTAGCTCAAGAGGTGTCTATTTTGATTGAAAACATGCTATTGATCAGGACATGTTGGTCTATAGACCCACATGATCTTGATATTTTAGCCAAATTTTGAAGTCTAGGCCACATAAACAAGATTTTTCTACTTAGAGCAGTTTCTAGTGTACATTCGAAAAATACACACTCGAAAAGACTCGAACGCTATAATTTAGCTCAAGAGGTGTCTATTTTGATTGAAAACATGCTAATTATAAGGACATGTTGGTCTATAGACCCACATGATCTTGATATTTTAGCCAAGTTTTGAATCCTAGGCCTCATAAACACAAATTTTCTACTTAGAGCAGTTTCGAGTGTACATTCGAAAAATACACACTCGAAAAGACTAGAACGCTATAATTTAGCTCAAGAGGTATCTATTTTGATTGGAAACATTCTAATGATCAGGACATGTTGGTCTATAGACCCACATGATCTTGATATTTTAGCCAAATTTTGAAGTCTAGGCCACATAAACAAGATTTTTCTACTTAGAGCAGTTTCGAGTGTACATTCGAAAAATACACACTCGAAAAGACTCGAACGCTATAATTTAGCTCAAGAGGTGTCTATTTTGATTGAAAACATGCTAATGATCAGGACATGTTGGTCTATAGACCCACATGATCTTGATATTTTATCCAAATTTTGAAGTCTAGGCCACATAAACAAGATTTTTCTACTTAGAGCAGTTTCGAGTGTACATTCGAAAAATACACACTCGAAAAGACTCGAACGCTATAATTTAGCTCAAGAGGTGTTTATTTTGATTGAAAACATGTTAATTATCAGGACATGTTGGTCTATAGACCCACATGATCTTGATATTTTATCCAAGTTTTGAAGCCTAGGCCTCATAAACACGAATTTTCTACTTAGAGCAGTTTCGAGTGTACATTCGAATAATACACACTCGAAAAGACTCGAACGCTATAATTTAGATCAACAGATTTCTATTTTTATTGGAAACATGCTAATGATCAGGACATGTTGGTCTATAGACCCAGATGATCTTGATATTTTAGCAAAATTTTGAAATCTAGGCCTCATAAACAAGATTTGTCTACTTAGAGCAGTTTCGAGTGTACATTCGAAAAATACACACTCGAAAAGACTCGAACGCTATAATTTAGCTCAAGAGGTGTCTATTTTGATTGAAAACATGCTAATGATCAGGACATGTTGGTCTATAGGCCCACATGATCTTGATATTTTATCCAAATTTTGAAGTCTAGGCCATAAACAAGATTTCTCTACTTAGAGCAGTTTCGAGTGTACATTCGAAAAATACACACTCGAAAAGACTCGAACGCTATAATTTAGCTCAAGAGGTGTCTATTTTGATTGAAAACATGTTAATTATCAGGACATGTTGGTCTATAGACCCACATGATCTTGATATTTTATCCAAGTTTTGAAGCCTAGGCCTCATAAACACGAATTTTCTACTTAGAGCAGTTTCGAGTGTACATTCGAATAATACACACTCGAAAAGACTCGAACGCTATAATTTAGATCAACAGGTTTCTATTTTTATTGGAAACATGCTAATGATCAGGACATGTTGGTCTATAGACCCACATGATCTTGATATTTTATCCAAATTTTGAAGTCTAGGCCACATAAACAAGATTTTTCTACTTAGAGCAGTTTCGAGTGTACATTCGAAAAATACACACTCGAAAAGACTCGAACGCTATAATTTAGCTCAAGAGGTGTCTATTTTGATTGAAAACATGCTAATGATCAGGACATGTTGGTCTATAAACCCACATGATCTTGATATTTTATCCAAATTTTGAAGTCTAAGCCACATAAACTAGATTTTTCTACTTAGATCACTTTCGAGTGTACATTCGAAAAATACACACTCGAAAAGACTCGAACGCTATAATTTAGCTCAAGAGGTGTCTATTTTTATTGAAAACATGCTAATGATCAGGACATGTTGGTCTATAGACCCACATGATCTTGATATTTTATCCAAATTTTGAAGTCTAGGCCACATAAACAAGATTTTTCTACTTAGAGCAGTTTCGAGTGTACATTCGAAAAATACACACTCGAAAAGACTCGAACGCTATAATTTAGCTCAAGAGGTGTCTATTTTGATTGAAAACATGTTAATTATCAGGACATGTTGGTCTATAGACCTACATGATCTTGATATTTTATCCAAGTTTTGAAGCCTAGGCCTCATAAACACGAATTTTCTACTTAGAGCAGTTTCGAGTGTACATTCGAATAATACACACTCGAAAAGACTCGAACGCTATAATTTAGCTCAAGAGGTGTCTATTTTGATTGAAAAAATGCTATTGATCAGGACATGTTGGTCTACAGACCCACATGATCTTGATATTTTAGCCAAATTTTGAAGTCTAGGCCACATAAACAAGATTTTTCTACTTAGAGCAGTTTCGAGTGTACATTCGAAAAATACACACTCGAAAAGACTCGAACGCTATAATTTAGCTCAAGAGGTGTCTATTTTGATTGAAAACATGCTAATGATCAGGACATGTTGGTCTATAGACCCACATGATCTTGATATTTTATCCAAGTTTTGAAGCCTAGGCCTCATAAACACGAATTTTCTACTTAGAGCAGTTTCGAGTGTACATTCGAATAATACACACTCGAAAAGACTTGAACGCTATAATTTAGATCAACAGGTTTCTATCTTTATTGGAAACATGCTAATGATCAGGACATGTTCGTCTATAGACCCAGATGATCTTGATATTTTAGCAAAATTTTGAAATCTAGGCCTCATAAACAAGATTTGTCTACTTAGAGCAGTTTCGAGTGTACATTCGAAAAGTACACACTCGAAAAGACTCGAACGCTATAATTTAGCTCAGGAGGTGTCTATTTTGATTGAAAACATGCTATTGATCAGGACATGTTGGTCTATAGACCCACATGATCTTGATATTTTAGCCAAATTTTGAAGTCTAGGCCACATAAACAAGATTTTTCTACTTAGAGCAGTTTCGAGTGTACATTCGAAAAATACACACTCGAAAAGACTCGAACGCTATAATTTAGCTCAAGAGGTGTCTATTTTGATTGAAAACATGCTAATTATCAGGACATGTTGGTCTATAGACCCACATGATCTTGATATTTTATCCAAGTTTTGAAGCCTAGGCCTCTTAAACACGAATTTTCTACTTAGAGCAGTTTCGAGTGTACATTCGAATAATACACACTTGAAAAGACTCGAACGCTATAATTTAGATCAACAGGTTTCTATTTTTATTGGAAACATGCTAATGATCAGGACATGTTGGTCTATAGACCCATATGATCTTGATATTTTAGCAAAATTTTGAAATCTAGGCCTCATAAACAAGATTTGTCTACTTAGAGCAGTTTCGAGTGTACATTCGAAAAGTACACACTCGAAAAGACTCGAACGTTATAATTTAGCTCAAGATGTGTCTATTTTGATTGAAAACATGCTATTGATCAGGACATGTTGGTCTATAGACCCACATGATCTTGATATTTTAGCCAAATTTTGAAGTCTAGGCCACATAAACAAGATTTTTCTACTTAGAGCAGTTTCGAGTGTACATTCGAAAAATACACACTCGAAAAGACTCGAACGCTATAATTTAGCTCAAGAGGTATCTATTTTGATTGAAAACATGCTAATTATCAGGACATGTTGGTCTATAGACCCACATGATCTTGATATTTTATCCAAGTTTTGAACCCTAGGCCTCATAAACACGAATTTTCTACTTAGAGAGCAGTTTCGAGTGTACATTCGAATAATACACACTCGAAAAGACTCGAACGCTATAATTTAGCTCAACAGGTTTCTATTTTTATTAGAAACATGCTAATGATCAGGACATGTTGGTCTATAGACCCAGATGAGCTTGATATTTTAGCAAAATTTTGAAATCTAGGCCTCATAAACAAGATTTGTCTACTTAGACCAGTATCGAGTGTACATTCGAAAAATACACACTCGAAAAGACTCGAACGCTATAATTTAGCTCAAGAGGTGTCTATTTTGAATGAAAACATGCTAATTATCAGGACATGTTGGTCTATAGACCCACATGATCTTGATATTTTATCCAAATTTTGAAGTCTTGGCCACATAAACAAGATTTTTTACTTAGAGCAGTTTCGAGTGTACACTCGAAAAATACACACTCGAAAAGACTCGAACGCTATAATTTAGCTCAAGAGGTGTCTATTTTGAATGAAAACATGCTAATTATCAGGACATGTTGGTCTATAGACCCACATGATCTTGATATTTTATCCAAGTTTTGAAGCCTAGGCCTCATAAACACGGATTTTCTACTTAGATCAGTTTCGAGTGCATTCGAATAATACACACTCGAAAAGACTCGAACACTATAATTTAGATCAACAGGTTTCTATTTTTATTGGAAACATGCTAATGATCAGGACATGTTGGTCTATAGATCCAGATGATCTTGATATTTTAGCAAAATTTTGAAATCTAGGCCTCATAAACAAGATTTGTCTACTTAGAGCAGTTTCGAGTGTACATTCGAAAAATACACACTCGAAAAGACTCGAACGCTATAGTTTAGCTCAAGAGGTATCTATTTTGATTGAAAACATGCTATTGATCAGGACATGTTGGTCTATTGACCCACATGATCTTGATATTTTAGCCAAATTTTGAAGTCTAGGCCACATAAACAAGATTTTTCTACTTAGAGCAGTTTCGAGTGTACATTCGAAAAATACACACTCGAAAAGACTCGAACGCTATAATTTAGCTCAAGAGGTGTCTATTTTGATTGAAAACATGTTAATTATCAGGACATGTTGGTCTATAGACCCACATGATCTTGATATTTTAGCCAAGTTTTGAACCCTAGGCCTCATAAACACGAATTTTCTACTTAGAGAGCAGTTTCGAGTGTACATTCGAATAATACACACTCGAAAAGACTCGAAAGCTATAATTTAGCTCAACATGTTTCTATTTTTTTTAGAAACATGCTAATGATCAGGACATGTTGGTCTATAGACCCAGATGATCTTGATATTTAGCAAAATTTTGAAGTCTAGGCCACATAAACAAGATTTTTTTACTTAGAGCAGTTTCGAGTGTACATTCGAAAAATACACACTCGAAAAGACTCGAACGCTATAATTTAGCTCAAGAGGTGTCTATTTTGATTGAAAACATGCTAATTATCAGGATATGTTGGTCTATAGACCCACATGATCTTGATATTTTAGCCAAGTTTTGAAGCCTAGGCCTCATAAACACGAATTTTCTACTTAGAGCAGTTTCGAGTGTACATTCGAATAATACACACTCAAAAAGACTCGAACGCTATAATTTAGCTCAACAGGTTTATATTTTGATTGAAAACATGCTAATTATCAGGACATGTTGGTCTATAGATCCACATGATCTTGATATTTTATCCAAGTTTTGAAGCCTAGGCCTCATAAACACGAATTTTCTACTTATAGCAGTTTAGAGTGTACATTCGAATAATACACACTCGAAAAGACTCGAACGCTATAATTTAGCTCAACAGGTTTCTATTTTGATTGGAAACATGCTAATGATAAGGACATGTTGGTCTATAGACCCACATGATCTTGATATTTTAGCCAAATTTTGAAGTCTAGGCCACATAAACAAGATTTTTCTACTTAGAGCAGTTTCGAGTGTACATTCGAAAAATACACACTCGAAAAGACTCGAACGCTATAATTTAGCTCAAGAGGTGTCTATTTTGATTGAAAACATGCTAATTATCAGGACATGTTGGTCTATAGACCCACATGATCTTGATATATTATCCAAGTTTTGAAGCCTAGGCCTCATAAACACAAATTTTCTACTTAGAGCAGTTTCGAGTGTACATTCGAATAATACACACTCGAAAAGACTCGAACGCTATAATTTAGCTCAACAGGTTTCTATTTTGATTGAAAACATGCTAATTATCAGGACATGTTGGTCTATAGACCCACATGATCTTGATATTTTAGCCAAGTTTTGAAGCCTAGGCCTCATAAACACGAATTTTCTACTTAGAGCAGTTTCGAGTGTACATTCGAAAAATACACACTCGAAAAGACTCGAACGCTATAATTTAGCTCAAGATGTGTCTATTTTTATTGGAAACATGCTAATGATCAGGACATGTTGGTCTATAGACCCAGATGATCTTGATATTTTAGCCAAATTTTGAATTCTAGGCCACATAAACAAGATTTTTCTGCTTAGAGCAGTTTCGAGTGTACATTCGAAAAATACACACTCGAAAAGACTCGAACGCTATAATTTAGCTCAAGAGGTGTCTATTTTGATTGAAAACATGAAATTTATCAGGACATGTTGGTCTATAAACCCACATGATCTTGATATTTTATCCAATTTTTGAAGCCTAGGCCTCATAAACAAGATTTTTCTACTTAGAGCAGTTTCGAGTGTACATTCGAAAAGTGCACACTCGAAAAGACTCGAACGCTATAATTTAGCTCAAGAGGTGTCTATTTTGATTGAAAACATGCTATTGATCAGGACATGTTGGTCTATAGACCCACATGATCTTGATATTTTAGCCAAATTTTGAAGTCTAGGCCACATAAACAAGATTTTTCTACTTAGAGAAGTTTCGAGTGTACATTCGAAAAATACACACTCGAAAAGACTCGAACGCTATAATTTAGCTCAAGAGGTGTCTATTTTGATTGAAAACATGCTAATGATCAGGACATGTTGGTCTATAGACCCAGATGATTTTGATATTTTAGCCAAATTTTGAAATCTAGGCCACATAAACAAGATTTTTCTACTTAGAGCAGTTTCGAGTGTACATTCGAAAAACACACACTCGAAAAGACTCGAACGCTATAATTAAGCTCAAGAGGTGTATATTTTGATTGAAAACATGCTAATTATCAGGACATGTTGGTCTATAGACCCACATGATCTTGATATTTTATCCAAGTTTTGAAGCCTAGGCCTCATAAACACGAATTTCTACTTAGAGCAGTTTCGAGTGTACATTCGAATAATACACACTCGAAAAGACTCGAACGGTTTAATTTAGATCAACAGGTTTCTATTTTTATTGTAAGCATGCTAATGATTAGGACATATTGGTCTATAGACCCAGATGATCTTGATATTTTAGCAAAATTTTGAAATCTAGGCCTCATAAACAAGATTTGTCTACTTAGAGAAGTTTTGAGTGTACATTCGAAAAGTACACACTCGAAAAGACTCGAACGCTATAATTTAGCTCAAGAGGTGTCTATTTTGATTGAAAACATGCTATTGATCAGGACATGTTGGTCTATAGACCCACATGATCTTGATATTTTAGCCAAATTTTGAAGTCTAGGCCACATAAACAAGATTTTTCTACTTAGAGCAGTTTCGAGTGTACATTCGAAAAATACACACTCGAAAAGACTCGAACGCTATAATTTAGCTCAAGAGGTGTCTATTTTGATTGAAAACATGCTAATGATCAGGACATGTTGGTCTATAGACCCACATGATCTTGATATTTTAGCCAAATTTTGAAGTCTAGGCCACATAAACAAGATTTTTCTGCTTAGAGCAGTTTCGAGTGTACATTCGAAAAATACACACTCGAAAAGACTCGAACGCTATAATTTATCTCAAGAGGTGTCTATTTCTATTGAAAACATGTTAATTATCAGGACATGTTGGTCTATAGATCCACATGATCTTGATATTTTAGCAAAATTTTGAAATCTAGGCCTGATAAACAAGATTTGTCTACTTAGAGCAGTTTCGAGTGTACATTCGAAAAGTGCACACTCGAAAAGACTCGAACGCTATAATTTAGCTCAAGAGGTGTCTATTTTGATTGAAAACATGCTATTGATCAGGACATGTCGGTCTATAGACCCACATGATCTTGATATTTTAGTCAAATTTTGAAGTCTAGGCCACATAAACAAGATTTTTCTACTTAGATCAGTTTCGAGTGTACATTCGAAAAATACACACTCGAAAAGACTCGAACGCTATAATTTAGCTCAAGAGGTGTCTATTTTGATTGAAAACATGCTAATGATCAGGACATGTTGGTCTATAGACCCAGATGATCTTGATATTTTAGCCAAATTTTGAAATCTAGGCCACATAAACAAGATTTTTCTACTTAGAGCAGTTTCGAGTGTACATTCGAAAAACACACACTCGAAAAGACTCGAACGCTATAATTTAGCTCAAGAGGTGTCTATTTTGATTGAAAACATGCTAATTATCAGGACATGTTGGTTTATAGACCCACATGATCTTGATATTTTATCCAAGTTTTTAAGCCTAGGCCTCATAAACACGAATTTCTACTTAGAGCAGTTTCGAGTGTACATTCGAATAATACACACTCGAAAAGACTCGAACGGTATAATTTAGATCAACAGGTTTCTATTTTTATTGTAAACATGCTAATGATGAGGACATGTTGGTCAATAGACCCAGATGATCTTGATATTTTAGCAAAATTTTGAAATCTAGGCCTCATAAACAAGATTTGTCTACTTAGAGAAGTTTGGAGTGTACATTCGAAAAATACACACTCGAAAAGACTCGAACGCTATAATTTAGCTCAAGAGGTATCTATTTTGATTGAAAACATGCTAATTATCAGGACATGTTGGTCTATAGACCCACATGATCTTGATATTTTATCCAAGTTTTGAACCCTAGGCCTCATAAACACGAATTTTCTACTTAGAGAGAAGTTTCGAGTGTACATTCGAATAATACACACTCGAAAAGACTCGAACGCTATAATTTAGATCAACAGGTTTCTATTTTATTGGAAACATGCTAATGATCAGGACATGTTGGTCTATAGACCCAGATGATCTTGATATTTTAGCAAAATTTTGAAATCTAGGCCTCATAAACAAGATTTGTCTACTTAGAGCAGTTTCGAGTGTACATTCGAAAAATACACACTCGAAAAGATTCGAACGCTATAATTTAGCTCAAGCGGTGTCTATTTTGATTGAAATGCTATTGATCAGGACATGTTGGTCTATAGACCCACATGATCTTGATATTTTAGCCAAATTTTGAAGTATAGGCCACATAAACAAGATTTTTCTACTTAGAGCAGTTTCGAGTGTACATTCGAAAAATACACACTCGAAAAGACTCGAACGCTATAATTTAGCTCAAGAGGTGTCTATTTTGATTGAAAACATGCTAATTATCAGGACATGTTGGTCTATAGACCCACATGATATTGATATTTTATCCAAGTTTTGAAGCCTAGGCCTCCTAAACACGAATTTTCTACTTAGAGCAGTTTCGAGTGTACATTCGAATAATACACACTCGAAAAGACTCGAACGCTATAATTTAGATCAACAGGTTTCTATTTTTATTGGATACATGCTAATGATCAGGACATGTTGGTCTATAGACCAAGATGATCTTGATATTTTAGCAAAATTTTGAAATCTAGGCCTGATAAACAAGATTTGTCTACTTAGAGCAGTTTCGAGTGTACATTCGAAAAGTGCACACTCGAAAAGACTCGAACGCTATAATTTAGCTCAAGAGGTGTCTATTTTGATTGAAAACATGCTATTGATCAGGTCATGTTGGTCTATAGACCCACATGATCTTGATATTTTATCCAAATTTTGAAGTCTAGGCCACATAAACAAGATTTTTCTACTTAGAGCAGTTTCGAGTGTACATTCGAAAAATACACACTCGAAAAGACTCGAACGCTATAATTTAGCTCAAGAGGTGTCTATTTTGATTGAAAACATGCTAATGATCAGGACATGTTGGTCTATAGACCCAGATGATCTTGATATTTTAGCCAAATTTTGAAATCTAGGCCACATAAACAAGATTTTTCTACTTAGAGCAGTTTCGAGTGTACATTCGAAAAACACACACTCGAAAAGACTCGAACGCTATAATTTAGCTCAAGAGGTGTCTATTTTGATTGAAAACATGCTAATTATCAGGATATGTTGGTCTATAGACCCACATGATCTTGATATTTTAGCCAAGTTTTGAAGCCTAGGCCTCATAAACACGAATTTTCTACTTAGAGCAGTTTCGAGTGTACATTCGAATAATACACACTCAAAAAGACTCGAACGCTATAATTTAGCTCAACAGGTTTATATTTTGATTGAAAACATGCTAATTATCAGGACATGTTGGTCTATAGATCCACATGATCTTGATATTTTATCCAAGTTTTGAAGCCTAGGCCTCATAAACACGAATTTTCTACTTATAGCAGTTTAGAGTATACATTCGAATAATACACACTCGAAAAGACTCGAACGCTATAATTTAGCTCAACAGGTTTCTATTTTGATTGGAAACATGCTAATGATCAGGACATGTTGGTCTATAGACCCACATGATCTTGATATTTTAGCCAAATTTTGAAGTCTAGGCCACATAAACAAGATTTTTCTACTTAGAGCAGTTTCGAGTGTACATTCGAAAAATACACACTCGAAAAGACTCGAACGCTATAATTTAGCTCCAGAGGTGTCTATTTTGATTGAAAACATGCTATTGATCAGGACATGTTGGTCTATAGACCCACAAGATCTTGATATTTTAGCCAAATTTTGAAGTCTAGGCCACATAAACAAGATTTTTCTACTTAAAGCAGTTTCGAGTGTACATTCGAAAAATACACACTCGAAAAGACTAGAACACTATAATTTAGCTCAAGAGGTGTCTATTTTGATTGGAAACATGCTAATGATCAGGACATGTTGGTCTATAGACCCACATGATCTTGATATTTTAGCCAAATTTTGAAGTCTAGGCCACATAAACAAGATTTTTCTACTTAGAGCAGTTTCGAGTGTACATTCGAAAAATACACACTCGAAAAGACTCGAACGCTATAATTTAGCTCCAGAGGTGTCTATTTGGATTGAAAACATGCTATTGATCAGGACATGTTGGTCTATAGACCCACATGATCTTGATATTTTAGCCAAATTTTGAAGTCTAGGCCACATAAACAAGATTTTTCTACTTAGAGAAGTTTCAAGTGTACATTCGAAAAATACACATTCGAAAAGACTCGAACGCTATAATTTATCTCAAGAGGTGTCTATTTTGATTGGAAACATGCTAATTATCATGACATGTTGGTCTATAGACCCACATGATCTTGATATTTTAGCCAAATTTTGAAGTCTAGGCCACATAAACAAGATTTTTCTACTTAGAGCAGTTTCAAGTGTACATTCAAAAAATACACACTCGAAAAGACTCGAACGCTATAATTTAGCTCAAGAGGTGTCTATTTTGATTGGAAACATGCTAATTATCAGGACATGTTGGTCTATAGACCCACATGATTTTGATATTTTAGCCAAATTTTAAAGTCTAGGCCACATAAACAAGATTTTTCTACTTAGAGCAGTTTCGAGTGTACATTCGAAAAATACACACTCGAAAAGACTCGAACGCTATAATTTAGCTCCAGAGGTGTCTATTTTGATTGAAAACATGCTATTGATCAGGACATGTTGGTCTATAGACCCACATGATCTTGATATTTTAGCCAAATTTTGAAGTCTAGGCCACATAAACAAGATTTTTCTACTTAGAGCAGTTTCAAGTGTACATTCAAAAAATACACACTCGAAAAGAATCAAACGCTATAATTTAGCTCCAGAGATGTCTATTTTGATTGAAAACATGCTAATTATCAGGACATGTTGGTCTATCGACCCATATGATCTTGGTATTTTTGCCAAGTTTTGAAGCCTAGGCCTCATAAACACAAATTTTCTACTTAGAGCAGTTTCGAGTCTACATTCGAAAAATACACACTCGAAAAGACTAGAACGCTATAATTTAGCTCAAGAGGTGTCTATTTTGATTGGAAACATGCTAATGATCAGGACATGTTGGTCTATAGACCCACAAGATCTTGATATTTTAGCCAAATTTTGAAGTCTAGGCCACATAAACAAGATTTTTCTACTTAGAGCAGTTTCGAGTGTACATTCGAAAAATACACACTCGAAAAGACTAGAACACTATAATTTAGCTCAAGAGGTGTCTATTTTGATTTGAAACATGCTAATGATCAGGACATGTTGGTCTATAGACCCACATGATCTTGATATTTTAGCCAAATTTTGAAGTCTAGGCCACATAAACAAGATTTTTCTACTTAGAGCAGTTTCGAGTGTACATTCGAAAAATACACACTCGAAAAGACTCGAACGCTATAATTTAGCTCCGGAGATGTCTATTTTGATTGAAAACATGCTAATTATCAGGACATGTTGGTCTATCGACCCATATGATCTTGATATTTTTGCCAAGTTTTGAAGCCTAGGCCTCATAAACACAAATTTTCTACTTAGAGCAGTTTCGAGTCTACATTCGAAAAATACACACTCGAAAAGACTAGAACGCTATAATTTAGCTCAAGAGGTGTCTATTTTGATTGGAAACATGCTAATGATCAGGACATGTTGGTCTATAGACCCACAAGATCTTGATATTTTAGCCAAATTTTGAAGTCTAGGCCACATAAACAAGATTTTTCTACTTAGAGCAGTTTCGAGTGTACATTCGAAAAATACACACTCGAAAAGACTCGAACGCTATAATTTAGCTCAAGAGGTGTCTATTTTGATTGAGAACCTGCTAATTATCAGGACATGTTGGTCTATAGACCCACATGATCTTGATATTTTTTCCAAGTTTTGAAGCCTAGGCCTCATAAACACAAATTTTCTACTTAGAGCAGTTTCGAGTGTACATTCGAAAAATACACACTCGAAAAGACTAGAACGCTATAATTTAGCTCAAGAGGTGTCTATTTTGATTGGAAACATGCTAATGATCAGGACATGTTGGTCTATAGACCCCCATGATCTTGATATTTTAGCCAAATTTTGAAGTCTAGGCCACATAAACAAGATTTTTCTACTTAGAGCAGTTTCGAGTGTACATTCGAAAAATACACACTCGAAAAGACTCGAACGCTATAATTTAGCTCAAGAGGTGTCTATTTTGATTGAAAACATGCTAATTATCAGGACATGTTGGTCTATAGACCCACATGATCTTGATGTTTTAGCCAAATTTTGAAGTCTAGGCCACATAAACAAGATTTTTCTACTTAGAGCAGTTTCGAGTGTACATTCGAAAAATACACACTCGAAAAGACTCGAACGCTATAATTTAGCTCAAGAGGTGTCTATTGTGATTGAAAACATGCTATTGATCAGGACATGTTGGTCTATAGACCCACATGATCTTGATATTTTAGCCAAATTTTGAAGTCTAGGCCACATAAACAAGATTTTTCTACTTAGAGCAGTTTCGAGTGTACATTCGAAAAATACACAATCGAAAAGACTCGAACGCTATAATTTAGCTCAAGAGGTGTCATTTTGATTGAAAACATGCTAATTATCAGGACATGTTGGTCTATAGACCCACATGATCTTGATATTTTATCCAAGTTTCGAAGCCTAGCCCTCATAAACACGAATTTTCTACTTAGAAAAGTTTCGAGTGTACATTCGAAAAATACACACTCGAAATGACTAGAACGCTACAATTTAGCTCAAGAAGTGTTTATTTTGATTGAAAAGATGCTAATTTTCAGGACATGTTGGTCTATAGACCCACATGATCTTGATATTTTAGCCAAATTTTGAAGTCTAGGCCACATAAACAAGATTTTTCTACTTAGAGCAGTTTCGAGTGTACATTCGAAAAATACACACTCGAAAAGACTCGAACGCTATAATTTAGCTCAAGAGGTGTCTATTTTGATTGAAAACATGCTAATGATCAGGACATGTTGGTCTATCGACCCACATGATCTTGATATTTTATCCAAGTTTTGAAGCCTAGGCCTCATAAACACGAATTTTCTACTTAGAGCAGTTTCGAGTGTACATTCGAATAATACACACTCGAAAAGACTCGAACGCTATAATTTAGCTCAAGAGGTGTCTATTTTGATTGAAAACATGCTATTGATCAGGTCATGTTGGTCTATAGACCCACATGATCTTGATATTTTAGCCAAATTTTGAAGTCTAGGCCACATAAACAAGATTTTTCTACTTAGAGCAGTTTCGAGTGTACATTCGAAAAATACACACTCGAAAAGACTCGAACGCTATAATTTAGCTCAAGAGGTGTCTATTTTGATTGAAAACATGCTAATGATCAGGACATGTTGGTCTATAGACCCACATGATCTTGATATTTTAGCCAAATTTTGAAGGCTAGGCCACATAAACAAGATTTTTCTACTTAGAGCAGTTTCGAGTGTACATTCGAAAAATACACACTCGAAAAGACTCGAACGCTATAATTTCGCTCAAGAGGTGTCTATTTTGATTGAAAACATGCTAATTATCAGGACATGTTGGTCTATAGACCCACATGATCTTGATATTTTAGCCAAATTTTGAAGTCTAGGCCACATAAACAAGATTTTTCTACTTAGAGCAGTTTCGAGTGTACATTCGAAAAATACACACTCGAAAAGACTCGAACGCTATAATTTAGCTCAAGAGGTGTCTATTTTGATTGAAAACATGCTAATGATCAGGACATGTTGGTCTATAGACCCACATGATCTTGATATTTTATCCAAGTTTTGAAGCCTAGGCCTCATAAACACGAATTTTCTACTTAGAGAAGTTTCGAGTGTACATTCGAATAATACACACTCGAAAAGACTCGAACACTATAATTTACATCAACAGGTTTCTATTTTTATTGGAAACATGCTAATGATCAGGACATGTTGGTCTATAGACCCATATGATCTTGATATTTTAGCAAAATTTTGAAATCTAGGCCTCATAAACAAGATTTGTCTACTTAGAGAAGTTTCGAGTGTACATTCAAAAAGTAAACACTCGAAAAGACTCGAACGCTATAATTTAGCTCAAGAGGTGTCTATTTTGATTGAAAACATGCTATTGATCAGGACATGTTGGTCTATAGACCCACATGATCTTGATATTTTAGCCAAATTTTGAAGTCTAGGCCACATAAACAAGATTTTTCTACTTAGAGCAGTTTCGAGTGTACATTCGAAAAATACACACTCGAAAAGACTCGAACGCTATAATTTAGATCAAGAGGTATCTATTTTGATTGAAAACATGCTAATTATCAGGACATGTTGGTCTATAGACCCACATGATCTTGATATTTTATCCAAGTTTTGAACCCTAGGCCTCATAAACACGAATTTTCTACTTAGAGAGCAGTTTCGAGTGTACATTCGAATAATACACACTCGAAAAGACTCAAACGCTATAATTTAGCTCAAAAGGTATCTATTTTGATTGGAAACATGCTAATGATCAGGACATGTTGGTCTGTAGACCCACATGATCTTGATATTTTAGCCAAATTTTGAAGTCTAGGCCACATAAACAAGATTTTTCTACTTAGAGCAGTTTCGAGTGTACATTCGAAAAATACACACTCGAAAAGACTCGAACGCTATAATTTAGCTCAAGAGGTGTCTATTTTGATTGAAAACATGCTAATTATCAGGACATGTTGGTCTATAGACCCACATGATCTTGATATTTTATCCAAGTTTTGAAGCCTAGGCCTCATAAACACGAATTTTCTACTTAGAGAAGTTTCGAGTGTACATTCGAATAATACACACTCGAAAAGACTCGAACGCTATAATTTAGATCAACATGTTTCTATTTTTATTGGAAACATGCTAATGATCAGGACATGTTGGTCTATAGACCCAGATGATCTTGATATTTTAGCAAAATTTTGAAATCTAGGCCTCATAAACAAGATTTGTCTACTTAGAGCAGTTTCGA
This sequence comes from Papaver somniferum, assembly GCF_003573695.1. Classification (NCBI taxonomy): domain Eukaryota; kingdom Viridiplantae; phylum Streptophyta; class Magnoliopsida; order Ranunculales; family Papaveraceae; genus Papaver; species Papaver somniferum. The sequence goes on from NW_020648971.1 coordinate 47,483, forward strand.
GTGTACATTCGAAAAGTACACACTCGAAAAGACTCGAACGCTATAATTTAGATCAAGAGGTGTTTATTTTGATTGAAAACATGCTATTGATCAAAACATGTTGGTCTATAGACCCACATGATCTTGATATTTTAGCCAAATTTTGAAGTCTAGGCCACATAAACAAGATTTTTCTACTTAGAGCAGTTTCGAGTGTACATTCGAAAAATACACACTCGAAAAGACTCGAACGCTATAATTTAGCTCAAGAGGTGTCTATTTTAAAACATGCTAATGATCAGGACATGTTCGTCTATAGACCCACATGATCTTGATATTTTAGCCAAATTTTGAAGCCTAGGCCACATAAACACGAATTTTCTACTTAGAGCAGTTTCGAGTGTACATTCGAATAATACACACTCGAAAAGACTCGAACGCTATAATTTAGATCAACAGGTTTCTATTTTATTGGAAACATGCTAATGATCAGGACATGTTGGTCTATAGACCCAGATGATCTTGATATTTTAGCAAAAGTTTGAAATCTAGGCCTCATAAACAAGATTTGTCTACTTAGAGCAGTTTCGAGTGTACATTCGAAAAATACACACTCGAAAAGATTCGAACGCTATAATTTAGCTCAAGAGGTGTCTATTTTGATTGAAATGCTATTGATCAGGACATGTTGGTCTATAGACCCACATGATCTTGATATTTTAGCCAAATTTTGAAGTCTAGGCCACATAAACAAGATTTTTCTACTTAGAGCAGTTTCGAGTGTACATTCGAAAAATACACACTCGAAAAGACTCGAACGCTATAATTTATCTCAAGAGGTGTCTATTTCTATTGAAAACATGCTAATTATCAGGACATGTTGGTCTATAGACCCAGATGATCTTGATATTTTAGCCAAATTTTGAAATCTAGGCCACATAAACAAGATTTTTCTACTTAGAGCAGTTTCGAGTGTACATTCGAAAAACACACACTCGAAAAGACTCGAACGCTATAATTTAGCTCAAGAGGTGTCTATTTTGATTGAAAACATGCTAATTATCAGGACATGTTGGTCTATAGACCCACATGATCTTGATATTTTATCCAAGTTTTTAAGCCTAGGCCTCATAAACACGAATTTCTACTTAGAGCAGTTTCGAGTGTACATTCGAATAATACACACTCGAAAAGACTCGAACGGTATAATTTAGATCAACAGGTTTCTATTTTTATTGTAAACATGCTAATGATTAGGACATGTTGGTCTATAGACCCAGATGATCTTGATATTTTAGCAAAATTTTGAAATCTAGGCCTCATAAACAAGATTTGTCTACTTAGAGAAGTTTGGAGTGTACATTCGAAAAATACACACTCGAAAAGACTCGAACGCTATAATTTAGCTCAAGAGGTATCTATTTTGATTGAAAACATGCTAATTATCAGGACATGTTGGTCTATAGACCCACATGATCTTGATATTTTATCCGAGTTTTGAACCCTAGGCCTCATAAACACGAATTTTCTACTTAGAGAGAAGTTTCGAGTGTACATTCGAATAATACACACTCGAAAAGACTCGAACGCTATAATTTAGATCAACAGGTTTCTATTTTATTGGAAACATGCTAATGATCAGGACATGTTGGTCTATAGACCCAGATGATCTTGATATTTTAGCAAAATTTTGAAATCTAGGCCTCATAAACAAGATTTGTCTACTTAGAGCAGTTTCGAGTGTACATTCGAAAAATACACACTCGAAAAGATTCGAACGCTATAATTTAGCTCAAGCGGTGTCTATTTTGATTGAAATGCTATTGATCAGGACATGTTGGTCTATAGACCCACATGATCTTGATATTTTAGCCAAATTTTGAAGTCTAGGCCACATAAACAAGATTTTTCTACTTAGAGCAGTTTCGAGTGTACATTCGAAAAATACACACTCGAAAAGACTCGAACGCTATAATTTATCTCAAGAGGTGTCTATTTCTATTGAAAACATGCTAATTATCAGGACATGTTGGTCTATAGATCCACATGATCTTGATATTTTTTCCAAGTTTTGAAGCCAAGGCCTCATAAACACGAATTTTCTACTTAGAGCAGTTTCGAGTGTACATTCGAATAATACACACTCGAAAAGACTCGAACGCTATAATTTAGATCAACAGGTTTCTATTTTTATTGGAAACATGCTAATGATCAGGACATGTTGGTCTATAGACCCAGATGATCTTGATATTTTAGCAAAATTTTGAAATCTAGGCCTGATAAACAAGATTTGTCTACTTAGAGCAGTTTCGAGTGTACATTCGAAAAGTGCACACTCGAAAAGACTCGAACGCTATAATTTAGCTCAAGAGGTGTCTATTTTGATTGAAAACATGCTATTGATCAGGACATGTTGGTCTATAGACCCACATCATCTTGATATTTTAGCCAAATTTTGAAGTCTAGGCCACATAAACAAGATTTTTCTACTTAGAGTAGTTTCGAGTGTACATTCGAAAAATACACACTCGAAAAGACTCGAACGCTATAATTTAGCTCAAGAGGTGTCTATTTTGATTGAAAACATGCTAATGATCAGGACATGTTGGTTTATAAACCCACATGATCTTGATATTTTAGCCAAATTTTGAAGTCTAGGCCACATAAAAAAGATTTTTCTACTTAGAGCAGTTTCGAGTGTACATTCGAAAAATACACACTCGAAAAGACTCGAACGCTATAATTTAGCTCAAGAGGTGTCTATTTTGATTGAAAACATGCTAATGATCAGGACATGTTGGTCTATAGACCCAAATGATCTTGATATTTTAGCCAAATTTTGAAATCTAGGCCACATAAACAAGATTTTTCTACTTAGAGCAGTTTCGAGTGTACATTCGAAAAACACACACTCGAAAAGACTCGAACGCTATAATTTAGCTCAAGAGGTGTATATTTTGATTGAAAACATGCTAATTATCAGGACATGTTGGTCTATAGACCCACATGATCTTGATATTTTATCCAAGTTTTGAAGCCTAGGCCTCATAAACACGAATTTCTACTTAGAGCAGTTTCGAG
>NW_020648971.1:50552-50695 GCF_003573695.1 Papaver somniferum
CTATAATTTAGCTCAAGAGGTATCTATTTTGATTGAAAACATGCTAATTATCAGGACATGTTGGTCTATAGACCCACATGATCTTGATATTTTATCCAAGTTTTGAACCCTAGGCCTCATAAACACGAATTTTCTACTTAGAG